>NW_027449854.1:0-13657 GCF_964194025.1 Convolutriloba macropyga
CGTGTTGAGTTGTCTCGGAGGTGAATACGAGGCAATGCTTGTGCCTAAGCGTCGTTTTTGGGGTTGTTCGTTGTCAGGCGATTCATTCGATGAAGACAACTCTGTCAGTTCGCCGTATCGTTTAGGTTTCTTCTTGTCACGTGCACAGGGTACCGCTATATATATATATATATATAATATATATATATATTTATATATATATATATATATATATATATATATATATATATATATATATATATATATAAATATATAGATATATGTGTACATAATTGTAAGCATATATATATATATATATATATATATATATATATGTGTGTGTTTGTGTCTATACGTTTATAGATAAAGGTATATTTTATATATATATATATATATATATATATATATATATATATATATATACATATATATATATATATATGTATATATATATATATATATATATATATATATATATATATATACATATATATACATAATTTTACAATCATAAATAAAAAATCTTACATATATAAACAATAAATAATAATATATAATTTTACATAAATATATCTGTGTATATTTGTACATACTCAGATATATATGTTTAAATTTATATATATATATATATATATAAATATATATTTTAATACATATTTACACATATATATATATATATATATATATATTATATATATAATATATTTATATATATATATATATATATATATATATATACATATATATAATGTTTTTACGTTATTATATAATGTTATTGCAAATAGTTTGGGGAGAGTAAGCTATATTTCAAGTCATCTAGGAATTGCAACCTCCGTCTATCGTATAGTATTAGTATAACAGTTATTTATTGCATCTTCTTCAAAATTCTAAGAATTGTTTATATGAAAAGATAATATTAATAAAAATACATTAACAATAAAATTGAAAATCGTTTAATAATATTGATTGCTATAACATAAATAATAGAAATAATAATGATGATAATAATAACAATAGAAAAATATTTAAAAATAACAATTTGATTATTTAAAATTTGATTTACAATTTGATTAATTAAAAAAGTAAACATGAAAATAATAATAAAAGAATTGTTAATACAAACAAAACAATAATAATGTTAATATTATTTTTTATAATATGGATAATAATAAAAATAAAGATAATAATAATAAAAATAATAATAAAAAATGATTGAAACTCAAAAATAGTATTAATATTTATAATAATAACAATAATGTTAAGTAAAAAAAATAATAATAATAACCTCAACAATAAAAAAATAATTATAAAATAATAATAATAAAAATAATAATAATAATAAAAATAATAATAATACTACTAAAATAATAGCAAAAACAATGACAATAAAAAACTTTATTGATAACAAAGAATTTTCAAAAAATTATAAATATTAGAGAAAAAAGTGCAAAATAAGCCTCCGATTAAAACTTCACGACTTTCCCCATAAAAACAAATACCGAAAAAAAACCTTAACTACCTCTTGAAATCTGTTGCAACACAAATCTGTGAGAGCACACCAGTAAACAGCAGACCACATCTTTTTCAAAATCGAGCTAATATTTGGTTATAGCTGAATCCCATCACAATTGACGAAAATATCAGGAAAAACTCTTCAAACAATGCATCTTAGGACGCCGCAACACGGGAACGTACCTGTTAATAAACGGATTTTTTGGCCGTACAGATATGCAAGACAGCTTCTACAAAAACAATCTACAAAATAATACGTAAAAATTGATTCGAAACTTGCATTCCTGGATGATATCTTAAAAATAACAAAAGGAATAAATACAGATCATGAAATGGAACCGGACAGACCTTGCAAGACATGACGAAGAAAAATTCATAACAGCATACAAAACTGCGAAATTTCAAAACAAAAAGTTATCTTGCTAGGCTATAAGATGACTCATTCCAAATGGAATTGCGCCAAACTCAAAAACCTGTGACTCCATGAAAAGATTGTATAACCCCAAAACTCTAAAGCCGTGAAGATCATTTATGGTTTTATTACATTTGGTAAACTTTATTTTAAATTTGTCAGCACTATCTGAATCTTTACGTAGCTTACAATCAAAGGCAAGCACAAAACCAAAAAAATTGGAATGGAAAGCTTACGTTAGCATTTAATGTAATTAAAACACAAATTAAGAATGCAACAGAAAACAGTTATTTCGACGCCGCCGTAAAACCAAAACGTGGTTATTGAGACGCCAGTAGAAAAAATTTGAATAATGCCTCGAACAAAAAATATACACGTGCAGCCCAATTTCTCAAGCAAGCCGTTTTCTGATTCCACTCCAAACAAGATTTAGCATAAACGAGCTCGAGCTTTTCGGAGTGCTTTGGGCTTTATTGCACTTTCAATGCCATCTATATGCCCCAAAATCCAACCCTCAAAATTATCACCAAAACAGGCTCTCAGCCCACAAAATTATGCCGAGGCAACAGAAAATGTCAAAGCCGGTTCAAAACATGGATGACTACTTTTTACCCTTCCACTTCGAGGTAGAACATAAATTGGGCAAAAATATGGGCTTTGCAAATAATTGAGCCACCACCCATCTGGAGCCCCCTCTAAATAATGCTAAAGAACTCATAAACTAGTTGTAATATTATCAAGGATGCCACAAAAGTTGAATTCAATTCACATTCGAATTAAAAAACGATATCGCAGTAAAAATAAGAGAAATTCCAAAAATCACCTCCTCTGAACTGATAAAAAACCATGGAATTGTTGTCAACACTCGCAGTCAACTGCACAACATAATGATGTAATTCACCCAACTCTGAGGACAAAGAAAACGACCAACTCAGAGGTCATAGAAAACTACAGCGTTAGCACTATTCAGTGGCCTCCACTTATGTATTCCCATTAAAATTCAAGCATTCAAAATTAAAGCTAATCGTTAAAGCACATAACTGAGGCGCAATCTATCCAAGGAACAGAATAAATTTGAATCATGTGAACATTACAAATAGAAACGATATCGCAGTAAAAAAGAGAAATAACAGAACGACCTCCCCTAAACCAGTGAAGAAAATCATAGCATCAAGTAGCAACCAACTCAAACGGAGTCGAACTCAAATAAAAGCAGAAGCCTCGATCTCCTGGTTTTAAAAGATAAACACCTACCTTTATAGGAAGCCTTTGAGGACCTACTGTTCTCTGTGTTCATGTCACCAAAATCTAATATTAATGTTTTTGTTTTGAATGTTTTTAACAAGCCGCCAGGTAGTCTGCTTTTTACTGAAGAATTTTAATGGAGGTTTGTCTGTAAATAATCAAAAAAAGCATGTGGCGAATGAAGATTGAGTATGAACTCCAAAAACTAATTGAGAACAAGCAGATAAAACGCTTGGAAAAAAGCTCGATTGAACAATTTACAGTTCTGGAAGTCATCACGGTAACAAAATAGCAATAATAAAAAAACTATGATAATAAAAAAACAGTAAAAATAATTAATAATAACAATAAAAATAAAAATAATAATAATAATAATTATTATAAAAACAATAATAAAAATACTAATAACAAAAAAAAATAATAATAATAATAATAATGATAATTATAATGATAATAATAAGAATAATAATAATATAAATAATACTAATAATAAAAAAATAACAGTAAAAACAACAACAATAAAAATGCTAATGATAACAAAGCAATTCTTATTATGATATTAATTTTAATAAAAAAACAAAAAAGTATCAAAATAGAGCTAGACTCAATGAAACTTTACGACCCTCCACCTAAAAGCAATTACCTAGCGAAAAGCCTTAACCACCACTTGGGTTCCGTCGCAACATATATCTTTGAGCGCACACCAGTAAACAAAGGACCAAATCTTTTTCACAAACCAGCTAAATTATGCTTATTGCCGAATCCCGTTGGACGAAAATATCAGAAAAAACTCTGCCAATATAGCATCTAAAAGGCCGCGCTACGGGAACGTACTGGCTCATAAATGGGTTCTTTAGCCTAAAAGATATTCAAGCCGCCTTCTGAAGAACCACCGACAAAGTATTAGAGAACATTGATTCGAAATTCGAATTCCTGGATTATATCTTGACAATAACAAAAGGAACAATTACTGATCATGATCAATCATCTGGACAAAGTCCATGCAAGACTTGACCAAGAGAAAAATTGGTAATAAACATACAAAAATTGCGAGTTTCCAATACAAAAATTTATTTTGTTAGACTACAGGATAATACCAAATGCAATCGCGCCAACCTCAAAAACATGTGACTCCATCATTAAATTGTAAAACACGGAAACTCTAAAATAGTTAAGGTCATTTATGGGCGTATACATCATTCGCTAAACTTTATTAAAAATTTGACAGCACTATCTGAAATTTTACGTTCCTTGCAATCAAAGGCAAACACAAAACCAAAAAAAAATGGAATGGAAAGCTTACGTTAGCATTTAAAGTAATTAAAACACAAACTAAGAATGCAACAGAAAACAGTTATTTCGACGCCGTAAAAACCAAAACGAGGTTATTTAGACGCCAGTAGAAAAAGTTTGGTTGCTGCCTCGAACAAAAAAACTACTGCACGTGCAGCCCAATTTCTCAAGCAAGCCGTTTTCTGATTCCACTCCAAACAAGATTTAGCATAAACGAGCTCGAGCTTTTCGGAGTGCTTTGGGCTTTATTGCACTTTCAATGCCATCTATATGCCCCAAAATCCAACCCTCAAAATTATCACCAAAACAGGCTCTCAGCCCACAAAATTTTGCCGAGGCAACAGAAGATATCAAATCCGGTTCAAAACATGGATGAATAGTTTTTTACCCTTCCACATCGGATTAGAACATATATCGTGCAAAAAAATGGGCTTTGCCAAGTAATTGAGCCACCACCCATTTGAAGCCCCTTAAAAATATCGTAAGAGAACTCATAACAGAGTTGTAATGGTAACAAGGAGATGACAAAACTTAAATTTAAAATACATTCGAATGAAAAAACGATATTGCAGTTAAAATAAGAGAAATTCCAAAATGCGCGTCCTCTTATCTGGTAAAATAAGCTTTATATCACCGTCAAAACTTACAGTCAACTACACAACAGAATAACGTAATTAATCCAACTCAGAGCAGAGAAAAAACGTTTTGGCCACAGCGTTAGCACTATTCAGTTGCCTCCACTTATGTATTCTCATTAAATTTCTAGCGTTAAAAATTAAAGCCAATCGTTGAAACACATAACTGAGTTTCAATAACGTTAAGAGCAGAACAAATTTGAGTTAATTGAACATTCCAATTAAAAACGATATCGCAGTAAAGATAGAGAAATACCAAATTGATCTCCCCTAAACTAGTGAAAAAAATCATGGCATCAAGTAGCAGCCAAATCGATCGGAGTGGAAATCAAACAAAGGCAAAAATTTTGAACCCGTGTTTGAAGTTTAACAAAAAGCCACCTTGATGGGTACCCTTTGAAGACTTACCTTCATCTGTGTTCAGATTACTAAGAAATATAATGTTTTTGTTTTGAATTATTTTAAAGAGCTGCCAAATAGTTTGCTTTTTACTGAAGAACTTCAATAGAGGTTTTTCAGTAAAGAATCAAAAATGGCGAATGAAGGTAGAAGATGAACTCCAAAAAATAATTGAAGACAATCAGTTAAAACGCTTGGAAAAATGTTAGAAGGACTAATTTACAATTCTTGTAGTCATAACCGTAACAAAAAAATAGCAATCAAAAAATAATAATAAAGATAATAAAAATAATCGTAAAAATAATTTATAATAATAATAATAATCATTATAAAAATAGTGAAAACTATGACAAAAAATGCTAATGATAACGAAACAATTCTTATAATATTATTAATATTAATAAAAAAACCAAAATCATCAAACTAGCGCTAAAATCTAAGAAATTTTAAGAACCTTACAACAAAAATGATTACCGATTAAAAACACCATATCTTTTTCACACTCGAGTGAAAATATTCTTATAGCCAAATTTCAGAAAAAACTCTGAAAAATAGCGTCTAGAAGGCCGAGCTACGGGAAGGTACTGGTTCATAAATAGGTTCTTTAGCATGAAAGATATGCAAGCCACCTTCTGAAAGAAAAACGGCAGACAAAACTTTAGAAAACATCGATTCAAATTTCGAATTCCTAGATTATATCTTGACAATAACAAAAGGAGCAATTACTGATCATGAAAAGGAACTGGACAAAGTCCATGCAAGACTTGACAAAGAAAGGGTAAAAAACATTCAAAACAGCGAGTTTCCAATACAATAATTTTATTGGTTAGACTATAGGACCATTTCAAATAGAATCGCGCCAAACTCTAAAACATGTGATTCAATCATTAAATTGCATAACCCCAAAACTCTAAAACATTAAGATCATATATGGGTGTATACACTTTTTGAGAAATTTTACTTAAAATTTGACAGCACTATTTGAAACCTTACGTCCTTACAATCAAAGCGAAAGACAAATTCAAAAAAAAATTAGATTAGAATGAAAAGCCTACCTTAGAATTTAAAGCAATTTAATCACAAACTAAGAATGCAACAGAAAACAGACATTTCGAAGGAAAAGCCAAAACGAGGTTGTTGAGTCGCCAGTAGAAAAAGTTTGGTTGCTGTCTCGAACAAAAAATGAGGTCCACGTGTAGCCCAATTGCTCATGCAAACCGTTTTCTGATTCCGCCTCAAACAAGATTTAGTATAAACGAACTCGAGGTCTTCGCAGTTCTTTGGGCTTTATGGCCGTTTCAATACTATCTAAATGCCTTAAAATCCACCCCTCAAAAATACCACAAGGGTGGTTATCAGACCACTTTTTATGCCGAGGCAACAGAAGATATCAAAGCAGGTTCAAAACATGGATGTATAGTTTTTTACCCTTCCACATTGGGGAAGAAAAAATCTCGTGCAAAAATATGGGTGTGTCAATTAGGATCTTTTCCGTTTGTGCCCCCCCCAGTACGTTATGCGCCCCCCAGTTACAGAGCACGTCCCATTACATAGTAAATCATTATGTATAAATATATGCACGTGCATCTGGGAGGTGCAAATAATATGTGCCCACTAAGCTGGGGGGGCACAAACGGAAAAGATCCGCCAATTAATTAACCCGCAACTTATCTAGAGCACCCTCTAAATAATGTAAACAAACTCATAATTTTGATGTAATTTTAACAAGGTGCCGACAAAGTTTGAATTCAATTCTTATTGCAGTAAAAATAATAGAAACTCCAAAATGCACCTCCTCTGAACTGATTAAACTAAAAATTGTATTGCCGTCAAAACTCGCAGTCAACTACACAACAGAATAACGTGATTAAATCAACTCAGATGGGAAAGAAAACGCTTTGGCCACAAAGTTAATATTGTTCAGTCACCTCCGCTTATGTCATCTCATTGAAACTCAAGCATTCAAAATCAAAGCCAATCGTTAAAACACATATCTGAATCGCAGTCTCCTTAAGGAGCAAAAAAGTTTGAACTAATTGAACATTCCAATTAGAAACGATATTGCAGTAAAAATAGGAGAAATACCAAAATGGACCTCCCCCAAAATATGACATCAAGTAGCAGCCAACTCGAACGGAGTCGAACTCAAATAATGGCAAAAGCCTCGACCCCGTAATCTACTCAGTGGGAGAATGAAAAAATTTAAATTTAAATTTAAATTTAATGCTTCTGATTTGAATAATTTTAAAGAGCTGCCAATTAGTTTGCTTTTTCCTGAATAATTTCATTAGATGTTTTTCTGTAAAGAATCAATTATTGCCTGTGGCCAATGAAGCCAATGGAGGTAGAAAAGGAACCCCAAAAATTAATCGAAGACAATCAGAAAACATGTAAGCCACCTTCTGAAAAGATACCGAAAAAAATAGTGAACATTGATTGAAATTCCTTGATTATATCTTAACAATAACAAAAGGAAAAATTACTGATCAAGAAAAAGAACTGGACAAATCACATGGAAGACTTGACAAAGAAAAATTTGTAATAAACGTATAAAAATGCAAGTCTCCCATACAACCATTTATCTGGTTAGACTCTCAGATAATTTCAATTGGAATCGCGCCAAACTCAAAAACATGTGACTCCATCATTGAATTGTAAAACCCCAAAACTCTAAAGCAGTTTAAGATCATTTATGTTTGTATTCACCATTTTGGATAAAATTGATTCAACACTTGGCAGCACTATCTGAAACCATACGACCTTATAATCAAATGCAAACTGAAAAAATACAGATGTTAGATTGCAATGAAACGCATACGTTATCATTTAATGTAATTAAAACACAATCATATATTTGAGTTCGACTCCGTTCGAGTAGCAACCAAATCGAACGGAGTCGAACTCAAATAATGGCAAAAGCCTCGACCCCGTAATCTACTTAAGGGGAGAATGAATTCGGAATTTTTGCATTCCAATTGGAAACAATAATGCAGTAGAAATAAGAGAAATACCAAATTGGACCTCCCCTGAGCTATGGCATCAGGCTGCAACCAACTCGAACGGGGTCGAACTCAAACAAAGCCAGAAGCCTCAACCTCGTTTTTGAAGATAAGCACCAACATTTATGGGAAGCCTTTGAAGACTTGCTGTTCTCTGAATTCATATCACAAAAATTTAAATTTAATGCTTCTGATTTGAATGTTTTTAAAGAGCTGCCAATTAGTTTGCTTTTTCCTGAATAATTTCAATAGATGTTTTTCTGTAAAGAATCAATTATTGCCTGTGGCCAATGAAGCCAATGGAGGTAGAAAAGGAACCCCAAAAATTAATCGAAGACAATCAGAAAACATGTAAGCCACCTTCTGAAAAAATACCGAAAAAAATAGTGAACATTGATTGAAATTCCTTGATTGTATCTTAACAATAACAAAAGGAAAAATTACTGATCAAGAAAAAGAACTGGACAAATCACATGGAAGACTTGACAAAGAAAAATTGGTCATAAACGTATAAAAATGCAAGTCTCCAATACAACCATTTATCTGGTTAGACTTTCAGATAATTTCAATTGGAATCGCGCCAAACTCAAAAACATGTGTCTCCATCATTGAATTGTAAAACCCCAAAACTCTAAAGCATTTAAGATCATTTATGCTTTCATTCACCATATTGGATAAAATTGATTCAACACTTGGCAGCACTATCTGAAACCCTACGACCTTATAATCAAAAGCAAACTTAAAACAATACAGATGTTGGATTGCAATGAAACGCATACGTTGTCGTTTAATGTAATTGAAACAGAAATGCAACAGAAAACAACTATTTCGACGCCGAAAAAGGAAAAAGAGGTTGTCGCCACTTCAGTAGAAAAAGTTTGGTTGCTGGCTCGAACCAAAAAATATACTGCACGTGCAGTCCAATTGCTCAAGCAAGCTGTTTTCTGGTTCCGCTTCAAACAAGATTTAGCATAAACGTTTATGCTAAATCTTGTTTGAAGCGGAACCAGAAAACAGCTTGCTTGAGCAATTGGACTGCACGTGCAGTATATTTTTTGGTTCGAGCCAGCAACCAAACCTTTTCTACTGAAGTGGCAACAACCTCTTTTTCGTTTTCGGCGTCGAAATAGTTGTTTTTTGTTGCATTTCTGTTTTAATTACATTAAATGACAACGTATGCGTTTCATTGCAATCCAACATCTGTATTGTTTTCAGTTTGCTTTTGATTATAAGGTCGTAGGGTTTCAGATAGTGCTGCCATGTGTTGAATCAATTTTATCCAATTTGGTGAATACAAGCATAAATGATCTTAAACTGCTTTAGAGTTTTGGGGTTTTACAATTCAATGATGGAGTCACATTTTTTTTGATTTTGGCGCGATTCGAAACGAAATTATCTGAAAGTCTAACCAGATAAATGGTTGTATTGGAGACTTGCATTTTTATACGTTTATTACCAATTTTTCTTTGTCAAGTCTTCCATGTGATTTGTCCAGTTTTTTTTCTTGATCAGTAATTTTTCCTTTTGTTATTGTTAAGATATAATCAAGGAATTTCAATCAATGTTCACTATTTTTTTCGGTATCTTTTCAGAAGGTGGCTTACATGTTTTCTGATTGTCTTCGATTAATTTTTGGGGTTCCTTTTCTACCTCCATTGGCTTCATTGGCCACAGGCAATAATTGATTCTTTACAGAAAAACATCTTTTGAAATTATTCAGGAAAAAGCAAACTAATTGGCAGCTCTTTAAAAACATTCAGCAGTTCTTTGGGCTTTATGGCACTTTCAAAACTATCTATATGCCTCAAAATTCACCCCTTAAAAAATACTAACTAGGCTGGCTCTCAGCCCACAAACTATGCTGAGGCAACAGAAAATATCAAAGCCGGTTCAAGACATGGATGGATAGTTTTTGACTCTTCCACATCGGATTAGAACATATATCGAGCAAAAATATGAGATTTGACAATTAATTGAGCGGCCACCCATCGGAAGCCCTCTCTAAATAACCAAAATAACTCAAAACTTAGTTGCAGACTTCAAAGGGAGGAAACCAAAATCGAATTCATTTCACATTCGAATTAAAAAACGATATCGCAGTAAAAATAACAGTATTGCCAAAATAGACCTTCTTTCAACTGATGATAAAGTCCATTGTATCAAGTAGTGATATCACCGTCAGCACTCACCGCCAAATAGACAACAGAATAACGTTATTAACTTAACTCAAAATACGCAGCTCTTAAGAAAGAAAATGCTTTGGCCACAGCGTTAAACATTATTCAGTCGCCTCTGCATAGGTATTCTCATACAAATTCAGGCATTCAAAATTAAACCAATAGTTAAAACACATAATTGAGTTGCAATCTTTTTAAGCAGCAGAACAATTTTGAATTATTAGAGACGATATTGCAGGAAAATTAACAGAAATACCAAAATTGACATCCCCTCAACTAGTGAAGAAAACCATGGCATCAACTAGCAACCAACTTGATCGGAGTAGAACTCAAATAAAAGCGAAAACCTCGACCCAGTGTTTGAAGGTTAACAGACAGCCTACTTTATAGGAACCCTTCGAAGACTTACCTTCCTCTGTGTTCATTTCACCAAAAATTAAAATTAGTGTTCCTGTTTTGAATGTTTTTAAAGAGATGCCAAGTACTTTGCTTTTTCCTAAAAACGAGGTAGAGGTTTCCAGTGAAATAGAAGTTTTTCAGTAAAAAAGTAATAGATACCTGTCATTAGAGACCAGTCCCAAAATTACATGAAATTCTTAAAGTTCCCAAGTTTTTTGCCAAAAAGTTTAATCAATTTGTCCGCAGTAAATTTTTTTGCAGTTATTCAGAAGAACGTCAACCTGTCAATAAGGATGAATGGACGGATTTTTCAGTAAAACGTCAATGAAAACCTGTTCAAGGACACCTGTCAATAGGCACCTTCAATTTGACCCAAAAAAACGATTAATAAGTTCCTTCAAATATTTAATTTGCTGATTCCAATTCGAAGTCACTCATTGATTGAACAAATGAGAGAAAACATTTATCATTTTATGCATGGTTTTATTAACAAAGAAATTGCTTTATTTTATCCTAATTTTTAGCTGTGAATAAACACTGTCAGTAAATACAAAAAAATTTTGCAATAACTCCTTTGAAAAACTTTAATCTTTAAAATATAAATGGAAAGCTTTCGTGAATTGAAATTAGCAGAAAAAAAGGTAATCAATTCATATCCAATTTTTTGACAAATATTCTATTATTCAGTTTTAATGGTTTTGGGCGAAACCAGAGGAGTTAAGAAGTTGCTGCCGAAAAAAACCATGATTTAATAAATTGGAGATAAATCGATTCCGCAAAGTTTCTGTTTCTATTATTAACTTAATTGCTACCAGTTAATAAAGCTTAAACATTTTTACATGCTCGAAAGCGCATTAAATTGGGCAGAATTGTGGATTATAGGTACACTCAGATCGGATTACAGATACATTCAGTGCGATATAGAGTTATGCTCATTCCAAAAAATACCTAAATCGAGCAAGAAAGTTTCACATAGCGCGCTAAAAATAGGGTACAGAGCTTCTATCTCAATTCTGTTGTCCATATTTGGACACTGTTGCGAACACTGGTTGCGCAATTCCCCTCAATTGTTGCCGATTTTGCAAAAGTATCTATTTTTGCAATGTCATTACGTTTTCAATGTATTAATATAGGAAAAATAAGAGGTACACAGATCGGGCAGACTTTCCCATGAAGATTTGGGTATACTTCTCCGGCGTAATGATGTAAAAAAAATTTCTCTGCAAATTTGTTCCACTCGTTTTGCTTCTCATTGAAATTCTGTTTCAGCATTTAAATTCAAATAACACAGTCGTTCTCAAATAACACAGAAGCATCGTATTTTTTTCTCTCTGAGTTTGTTGTAATTCAATTCTAAATACTCTATACTTCTTGACTTCAGATCTTATATTTGTAATTGAAATATTCCACATAACTATCACATCAAGTCGTCCACTTCCATTTGCAATCCAGAAAAACGGGCTTTTACTGAGAATATTTTTCTCATCAATTTGTTGTAATATATCATTGTGGGGAATGTGTGTTAAAACCGAGTAAAATTAACATGGAAAATGGGGTTTTTCAAGGTAGTTTTCAAGTCAATCGAATCTACCTCGGCCTATTTGATTGTGCCTGTTCCATTTTTGCAGTACCGCAGATAACCTCTACTGCTTTTTTTAATTTTGAGGCTGAACTTTGTTTATAAGTTTTCTCAGTACCTGAATGTTGGTGTAATGATATATTTTTGGATATTTAAATTTCAGTGCGAAACGTTACTTGGTTTGACATTGTGATTGGAGATTTCACATTGGAGAACCCTGCAACACAAGTGCTTACAGTCGCAGATGTCGCCGACCACCCAAATTTCAACTATAATTCGGTAAATTGTGATTGTGATTGTTGCTGTAATCACACTGATCTTTTGTCCCGTCAGTGATTTTATGAATTCACCTGCAATTAAGGTTTTATAGCACGTTTATCTCTTAAAAAACAGCATGTGTGCGTGGAGGGGGGGGGGGTGAGAGGAAAGATAAATGCCCACTACGCCGGGAGGAGTGACAAATAGATTCTATAAACCCTATTTATCTTTCAGTCCTCATTTAACCCCAGTTAAGTCAACTTTCAATTCCATTAACCCCGTGTAAGTAACTATTTACAGACTTTTTCGTGCTTATGTCCAGATTTATGCGCCTTCATGACCTGCATTTCGTGCGTTCATGTTCAGACATTGTGCATTATTCGATGTTTCAAGACTAAGTAGATTTTGAACACAAAACCTGCCCCTCGTAGTTCGAAAAATGCAAAACAATTGTTTTTTAACTAAAATCTTCTCCTAAAAAGCGATCAAAAATGATCATATCCTATCAAAACCAGTGTCAATTGTTACTAAAATTTTCTAAAAATAATGATCAAAATTGAGCAAAACAGTGGGATTTGATCTTCAGTACATTTTTTCTGATCCAACGCGATAAGTTGGGATAGAGTGTTTCAAATCTAATAGTTCCACATCTTATAAAAAAGGGTGGAATTAACGCGATTAGTTCCACCTCTTATAAAATTATTGGTTTCAAATCGTCTGTCGCGTCCAAAGTTTTGATGCAATTCCATTAAAACCACTGAAAAATAGAA
>NW_027449855.1:0-16056 GCF_964194025.1 Convolutriloba macropyga
CACAGAAATGTGAGACGCAGTGCGAGTGACATATGATGAGAGAGGGCTGAGGACTCGTGACGCTTGGTACTGGGGCGTGGCGTCTGACTGCAAGCCATGTAAAGATGTGTCCAGGCAGCGCTGTTGCAGCGTACCACTGCGTTTGTGCTTGGTGACTCCCCTGGAAACACCCGAGACACACAGGACACACAAAACACGGGTCAGCGCCTATACCGGGGCCTGGACTCCCTTTGCACAGGGGGGAGTGGCTGGGGTCGGCGCCTATCACACAGCCAGGACTCCGTTTGCACAGAGTGCAGGGGCTGGACAGGCGTGCTGCCCCTCAGTCTGCCTCCCAAGCACCAATGACTGCCACCGACCGGAGGCCCAGAGTTGCCGAGGCGCGCACCTGTACTTTGACGAGTGGCCCGAACTTGCTCCCCCACCGTGGACCAACGCACGCGAGGTCGTGCTCCTGGGTGTGGTGCGGCGAGTGGCCCTGCTCTTCCTCGGCGCAGGGCCCGGGGGAGGAGGGGTGGGAGGGCCTCCGCCCGACGGAGCTGACGCATCGCCTGTGGTGTGGTGGCAGCTCAGCACGTCGGTGTTGTCAGCGACACATTGGGGCAGCGTGTCGTTGTCGTCTCCTGGAAGGACCGCTGGGGAGCCGTCCCCTTTCCAGGCCGTAGTGTGACCTGTGCCAAGCGGTAGACTTGGAGACAGGGTCACCCTGCAGCGAACAACGCCCCACACCACGGCGGTCCGGGGATCAGTGATTTCGCAGTGCACAGCATGTGTCCATGCACATGAGAGTAGTGAATGGCGCCGGTCTCCGGATTTACTCAATTGCAGTGTCCATCTTTGCCGCCCGGGAATATCATTTTCTGCGGCCGCTGGGAGAGACAGACCGGAGGAGCGGTCGGGGATGACAGGCAGGGAACGCACGGATGGAAACAGAGGAACAGAGGAGGGGTGCAGGCAGAGGATGGATACATGGGCCGAGAAAGGGTGTCCTCCGCGGAGTGCCTGTGGGCTGAGAGGTCAGGGGAACAAGACTCCAGGGCTTCACGAGCTACCTGTCCACACGTGAAGTCTTCCGCCCGCGTGATGCAGCCACAGGGTCTTCCGGGATTCTGTCCGGCACCTGCGAAGGGCGTGACCATGCATGCACACAATCGTGCTGTTCAGAAGCTTGCATGTCTTGATCGGAAAGAGTCCCCCCCCAGTCCATCTCGCGGTCGGCTCATCATTGGGACACCAATATCAAGTCATTGCTTCCGACTGTGGGCTCGGCCCGTGCATGCCAAGGGGCCACATGAGCATTACACAGCTTTCCGGTGGGCCACCTTCAGACCTGAGCGGACTCCAGGTATCGGCTTGGGTAATTGTTGAGCTCCCGGCCTTTCAGCTGCACACTCTTCTGATCGTATTCGTGGGCTGAAGAAATGCCGTGAGCGCTCCTCACCCCGGCCCCGCCTGGCCACAGAAACAAAAACACACATTCATCAAGCAGGGAAGCATCACATGTATGGGGACCTTTGGAAAACGGTAGGTAGAGGCCATGAATCTGTGTAGAATCACGGCTCAATCGTGTGTGTAGTGATACAGGCCTACGGCTGCAGTCCATATATGCAGAATACACCGTGTCGCAGCTGGCAGACCGGAATTAAATTTCACGAATTGGCTACAGGCATTGCCAGAAGACCTTGTCTGGCAGACCCTTCGCTCCCCATCCCTCACATAGAGAAAGGGAGAGAAGACGGGTGGCAGCTAGTGTCAGGCCTCCAAAAGACAGACGCAGGAAGCTGATGACAGATCACATACGTGTACTAGCTGCAACCACGCGGCTGCAAGCCAGTAGCAATTGTACATATGATGCATTTCATATTTGTATGTTCTTTTTTGGAGAAGGGGGGGGGGGGGGGGGGGGTAGATGAGGGGCTGGGCTCGAACGAGGGGCCGACAATACCTACTGAAACATGCACAATACCTCCGGACTACTCGACCTGCCTTTCAGGCTGGTACACCACCCTTTTACTGCTTCTAAGAAGAGAATGCATTTGTGTACTGGAGGTGCCGCGCACTGAATCTCTGCCGTGCAGGACTTGCCGGCATCCACCGCCGCCAAGCCCGCCACAGGTACCGCCCGTTTCCCTATCTCTCATCCGATACTGGGAGCCGGTACGGGATGCATGTACTATGACGAACGCCGTGCGGCCGCTGTCGCCCTCAGCTTCTGTCCCGTTACGTTGAACGTACATGCTGGTTCTGCACACGTGCCGGCCTGGCAATTGACCGACACGACTTCGGTCTATGAACTATGATCCACGACCAATTACGAGGGGCCAATAAGCAGCCACACGTCCGGCCGCAATGGGTCAGGGTCTCATCAACGGTGTCGGCCGCGGAGACTGTCTACGGACGCGACGACGACTGCAGGAAGGTCGTTAGACTCACTCAAAACTCCGGATTCCTCTGAATTACGACCAGCTCGGAGCTTGCTTCATTCGAGAGCAACTTGGAAATCAGCGCAGAGTCGTCGGCGGAAGACTACCGGCAAATAATGAATCCGGCGTCTGGAACGCACAGGTTCAAGAAGGCTCGCCTACCTTTCACCATCTGACGAGATTAATTAGGATTACGTCGTGGGCATGGGAAGACGGTCGGGAGGGTGCCTGAGCTAACTGATGCATAGCGCTATCGACGTTTATCGTTGCTCTTCATGGGCGGCATGCTCTTCTGTGCTTTTGCACGCATGCTTCAGCCGCCCGCAGAGGAACTAAGTCTCGCCATCCAACCCGAACGACACAATTTTCCGGGACGATCGGACTGAATGTAATTCGAGGTAGGTAGCAAAACAGGGAGGGGATTGGCGCAACAGTGCAGCTGGACACTGTTGGGAGCTGGGTCTCTTTGACCCATGTCTCATAGCTAGCTACTGTAGCCTGTGCCCATCCCCTCACATGTGACACAGCGCTACTGTACCTACAGTACTGGTCGGACCCTACGGGTTGATCACGCCCGATACTGCTTGATCGGTGCAATTTTACTTAGTTGCAAGCACACTCGGCCCTCACAGAGGCTGCCCAGTGGCCTGGCCGGGGTCGGGGGTACCCTACGCGGTCCTACTCACGTACGATCGCGTATACCAATTACCAATTGAGCGATATACGTACACGTACCAAGTGAGGCCGCTAGTACGTACGAGTCCTCGTAGGTACCCTAGAGCGATCCCGGGACGGGTAGAGTCGCATGGGTGGGTAGGTACCTAGGTAGGACCTAGCAGTAACTACGGAAACACCGAGTTTCGATATCACGTACGAGTAGGTAGGTACACCGTACCTAGGTGTATGAATTAGGAATGCACTACCATGTACTGTGTCCATAATAATAATATGTCTGCTATTCTTAGTGTACCCTAGGGTAGGGTAGGGTACATGAACTTCGTCAGATGCAAATTACGTACGCGCGCGTATACCCTACGTATACAAATCATAAACTCACGTATTCGTAATTAAGCTCGTACGCGTACGCTGCGCGGCAAGACCATACGAGTACGCTACCAGTACCAATTCATATACATATGCCTTAATTAATTACTCGTAATAACTTTGAGGGCGGCGCTACACAGGGAGGTATAATAGTACCAATAGTACATACGGGCCCAAAATATCGGGCCACGAGCCTGACGTACCGCGTACGCGTAATTCATTCGATGGTGTGGGCGAAAGTAAGCTGTGGTGTGCACACGAACGCGAGGTGTACGTGAAACGCGCCCCAACCTGCTCGTACCGCGCTTCGCAGCCGAAAACCTATATTGAAGACTGAACCACGTCTAAAACACCGCAGCGACACATATCGCTACATTCAAGCGTGGTCATCGGACATACCTTCGTGAGGCTGGCCCGTCAGAGCGGCCTGACGTTGAGCCACACAGGCTTCCGAACCCAGGTGCTGTTGTTTGTCGCTTGCCTCCACGCTGAGGTGCAACTGCTGGTGGTCATCAGCAGCAGTGCTCTCGTTGTGAGTTATCTTTCTGTACTTGGCCGCATGCATACCTCGATCTGTATAGCCAATAGCAAAACACATTAGGCATTGCACTTCGCGGCCGAGAGCAAGAAGGAAAGCACGCTTGGTCCTCTGTCCCCCTGACTCCCCCATGGTTCTTACACAACAGTGTGAGGAGGTGGGCAAACAGAAGAGTCTTACCTCCAGGTTCAGGAGACCCGGGCTGGCCGTGACTGTCCGATAAGAAATTGAGCATTGCAGGAGTGGACAGGATGGCGTGCATGGAAGAGCCTGGCTCTTCGCCAAAGGGTTCCTGCATGTCACCAACAGACAGTTATTAAGCGTATATTTGCACCAGGCGCGACAGCACATACGGCTTTCGTGCCAGTCAACAGGCGTTCCACCTAGAGCCAGAGAGTGTACAAAAGACAACAACAACGGTTAGGACTGAGGTGTGGGTATCTATGATGAGGGCACGGTGAAGCTAGCATGGTTGGTGCTCTTTGCCCGGTCCTGACAGCTCTTAGCAGCAACGGATGGGGCAGTGCACAGCAAGGCTTACATGGTGGACAGGAAATCTGATGTGTCCCGGGAGGGAAAGCTGATGCCCCTTCACACTGGAGGACCTGACAGCGGCAGCAATATTGCGCCCTTTCACTGCAGCTGGGAAAATTGACCCATGGCCTGCTTCAACAGTGAAACCCCATGGCTGCCAGGGTGTTGTCACTCCGGCTGTGGCAGTTGATATGGAGGAGCTCAGGGAGTCCCCCGGAAGCCCTTCGTGTGCGATGTCTGGATAGCCCACCGAGGTGTGCGCAGCGTGCACGGCCATAGCATCAACTGGAAGGTCTTCCAGCTCAGGGAAGTAGCAATGCTCCAAGCCAGCAGTGACTGCCGGGGATGATTGAGGGGTTGAAGACGGAACTGATCCGATGGATGGCAATTCAGGTTTCTCGGATAAATGGTCCAGAGCATATGAATGGGAGTGCCGATCATCTGTGGTTCTCTGAATCCCACCAGGTGTTGGCTTGCCCTCGGTCTCTGCATCGCAATAGGATGCAGCCGGAAAATTCTAGCTTAGGAAGCAGCGGAATGAAGGGACGTTCACGGAACCTATAGCGCTCAACAGGCACATTACGGCCACATCTTCGTCGCCGCAGGTGGCTAACACGGGGCAGGGCATACCTTGATGTGCTGCTGCTGCCGCTTCCATTGCTGCATCTTCAGTGAGGTAGGCTTGCAGGGCGTGCGGGTCCAGAGATTCCTGGTGGTGAAGGATGCTGCGATGGGTATGGCAGCCGGCCGGGCAGTGGGGGCCATGCTCGGGCGAGCCGTTGGCAACCAGAGACTCTTTCTCGTGCTTGTTCTTGATGCCATTCTCGTTGAAGGCAGCCATCTGAGGCTCGCTATGCCCAACTGTTGTGCTGTCGACATGAGCACCCTCCTCTTGGGGTGCGTCATCTGTTGTGGAGGACATTGCAGGGTCGTCTGATGGGACTGCGGCCTGCATCACCTCAGGAGCCGTTTCGGTGCCGGCATGCCCACCTCCGAGTACAGCTGAAGTGCGTTGCGGACTTGAATCGTCTTCAATTCCTTGAAGGCAAGCAGAGTCATCGCCCTTCATGGCCTCGAACAGCATCGGACCCTTGTGGGCGATACCTCTTGACGGTCCTTCAGAGCAGACGGAGTCTAGCCTGCAGCTGTGGACTAGAATTGAAATCCGCAAAACATGGGACACCAGGCGTTCCTATGTCAGAAGATCAGATTTGCACTCATGGAAAGATAAACGCAACGCACCAGTGGCTGGTGGAAGCATGAGTTATGATGACGTTCACCGGCCCACACTGTCCGTGCAATATGTTGGCGGTTCTCGTGACCGTGGTATACCACAAGCAGACATGGATCTGAGCGATGAATATCTTTGGACAACCGCTGCGCCGTTCCCTTTGTTGAAAGTGAAACTTCTGCGGGAAGCGAAATTGTGCGTGATGTGGATGCGCACTGTCTCCCAAGTTTGGAAAAGGCAAGGACCTGGGTATCATCGGCATAGGGCTCAATTACATGGCGCAATATACCGCTGAATTTCGATGATGCAGGTGTGCCACCTGCATGGCAGGTGGTTCTATGGATACCTTGGGGCACCTTGTGCTGTATCTGAATGCAACTTGTGGACGCAGAGCCTGCCTATCAAGTAACCAAGGGATGGTTCCTGCTCTTGCCCCGCCTTTCTGTACAGCACAGCACGGACCAACTGATAGCATGTGGTGAAGATAAATGCAACATTGATGGGCCGCTGTGGGTCACCATGCACAGGTGTAGCGTATGCGTCTCCTCCCGAAGCATACGCAGAGTATCACGGGAACAGGGCAGAGTCCCCACTGACCAGGATTTAGTCGTCGGCCTTGCATAAGAAGGACATATGGAGCGAGATACGAGGTGGAAGGAACGATTCAGAAGGAGGCAGTGATCTCGTTTATAAATTGTGTTCCATATGGTCTATGGTCGATCTGCCGAACTTAGATGCAACGAACGATGACCACCTTTAATAGACTTCTCCCCAAATGACTTGTTAACTTCACGATGCACGCATATATGGTCTTCGATCGATATGGTGCAAGCATTTCTCGTTTGTCCATTCGCGACAGCCCTCTGCAGAAAAGCCCGCGAAGGAACTTTCGGCGGCTAGGAGCTCTTGAGTCTTCCCCTAAGTACTGCTTGGCAGCTTTGTGGTTCTTTCGAGTGCATATATCAAGAGCTGTCTACCCTGCATGTACTGTAAACTCTAGCACACAGGTTTGTGATGAGAGATCGAGCTCGAAGCAGTCACGCGACGCAGCCAAGGGAAGGCACTAGTCTCGGTCGGAGCGCGGATATGGAATGTCAGCCGCTGCTGAGAGCATATACTAATGTACCAAACGAGGGTCGAGCACCACTCACTGCGTCCATCCTGGCCATCGATATGTTGCCCACCTCCTTGACTCCCCCGGGTCAGCCAGAAGTTGGGTACGGTTCGAAAGCCAAGCGGCAGTGTGTCTCAGCCCGCGGAAAAAAAACCGTGTGCAATATGTGCGGCAAAGTGACCTGGAGTTGCTGTGTAGCAGACAACCCGGCCACCCCATACCCTTTAATGTGCACTGGCACTGTCGTCCATAAGGTTCAGTTCAGAACGCACGCGGAGGTGGGAATGTTGAAAGACCATGCCTGTACGCCGCGATCTATGCTGTTCAAAACGTAGAAGAGTCTGCGGCGGTAATAAGTGCAAACATGATTCCACTTGAAATATAGTATATGACACGGAGAGCGAACGGTGAGCCGAGACTGGCCGGGCGCCGCCCTCAGTCACCTTCTGGCCCACGGCCGGGAATCTTCCGACAGAGGGGAAGGTAGATTTAGTAAGTAGAAAAGGGCTGAAACGGACTGTGCTTACACGCGCTGCCGCCGGCTCAGTGCGCGCGAACCCTCAGTCGTCACAGAGTTGGATGTCGAGGTGGCCACAGAGTGTGGACGGCAGGGGAAGGCAACGGGAAGAAAACAACCAACGGTGAGGGCAGCCACAGGGAAAAAGAACCGAGATGACGCCCCGTTCGTGAATCTGAGGGTCAGAGAGTCTCCAATTTTCCTGAGACTGGTTTATTGAGCCTCGTGGGGTTGGTGGTGTGTGAGAGAAGGCGAACTTCCGAGGGCCGAAACCTCGATGTGCTTCCCTCAAGTTCGACGCACTACACCGGACTTGTGCCGGACAACTTAAAATTTAATGTGTGTGGGAACTATAGGTAGACCGTGAAAGTTTCAATGAAAGTGAAAGTGTGAAATTTCAGAAAGTTTCAGTGAAATTTCAGACCCGAAAATCCCACTTTCACGGGTTTCCTGGGGAGACTTTCAGCGGTATACAGGTGAAGTACAGCCTGCTGCACTTTGCCGTCAGCTAGAGATCGCGCCATTCGCCAGTCGGCACGACCCACCCAGCACGCTCGCAGAGCGCAGAGCCGCACACACGCGCTTTTGCCCTCTATAGGTCTTACCTCACTCCTCTAGACCAGTCGATATGGTTACTAGCTATTCTATTTCACCCGATTGTGTCTCGCCTCGCGCACAATGTGACTCATTGATGGTTGTGGCCATTGTCATGTAACTGGTTGGTAGTGTCCCTGGCTCCTTGCTCCTATGTAGGGTGGAACTCGGTCGAGCCTGGCCGGAGCCAGCCCAACTCAACCCAGCCTGGCCGAAACTTTCACTTTTTCTGAAATATTTCACAAAAAGTGAAATTTCAGAAAGTTTCACTGAAATTTCAGAGGCCAAAATCCCATTTGCTGAAAGGGTCTACCTATAGTGGGAACAGTCAGTGGGATTGCTGCGGTCTGAGAATATTGTGTAAAATTTACACAGAATACCGTGTCCCTCGTGGGCCATGGCCCATGGCTCGTGGGATTTGGGTAGGTAGGTCGGGTACTCGTAGAATATAGAATTAGATCGAGGGATCTCTATCTATAGACAGCTGCACGACCCACCTTCTCCCGGGGGTAAAACTCTCTGCATGGATTCTTTAATCTTTTCCTTCTCCCGGGGGTGCCAAAAAAAATTCTCTCTGCATGGCCGGATCGATCGAGGATTTTTATTTCATGTAAATTTAACGAGTAGTAGGAAGAGGGGACCTAATCGTAAACATGTTCCTAATTCTAGACATTTGGTACGTTTCGATATACTGAGCATACTAAGTTGCCTGTGCTTCGCTCGTACGAGCATCCACCTGTCCGATCGCGGGTTTCCGTATTTTTTGTCATATGCTGGCAGAAAGAAGACAAAATATTTTTTACAGAGGGGAAATGGATCCGGACTGCCTCCGGTATATATTCGTGATGTATCTGTAATGGTATCGTATTAATTTCTGGCGAAAAATGTCTATAATTAGGAACACCTCTGAACGATGCGCTTACCCCCCCGACTAGCCGCGGCTGCCGCAGCTGCCGACGTGACCGCCACCACAGCAGCTCCTGGCGGAAGACTGCATATGTGTTCGACAAACTGTCGCCGGCTACACAGGCGGTGTGCCAGCCGGCATCATGGTGAACCGGGGGTGCTGAAAGGCCGCAAAAATGTCTATAATTAGGTCCCCCGCTCCCTACTCGTACTGTAGTCGTAGTACAATCCTGGCCCATGCGCGCAAGGGGGTACCCTCTAGGTACCCTACCTAGGTACCCACCTACGAGTAACGGGGAGTGGGGTTGAGCTATACGAGTAGCCTCTAGTCTCTACTACTACTGTAGAGGGTACATGCCGGGAGCGAGACCTGGGCCACCGAAACTTTCAATTTTTCTAAAATTTGTTTAGTTAAGGGTACCTAGGTAGGTTGCCGGCGCCCGGCCTGTGCCAGTCGTCCAGAATGGTTCGGACTTTGGAGCCTATACTACTTACTACCAAGACCATACTCGTACGAGTAATATCGCTAGTTTTAGTTGTTATGCAGCTCCCCAACCAAGGGACAATTCTTCTTTTTTTCACCCCCGGGAGAAGGTGGGTCGAAAAACCCCTGCCCCACTCTTTCGAGCCGCGAGATTCGAGTCTCGAAGACCAGACGCCGCAAAGTGGAGACTGGCCTTGGGGGTAGGCACCCCCAAGGGACAATTCTTTATTAGTCAGCCAGGGGAACGGTTAAAAATATGCACCACTCAACGGGGACATCCTTAATAAATACCGCCTCATCCTACTAGGTAGGGGAGGGTAGCTACCCTACCGGAAGAGTCAAATTTCTCACAGCTCTGATCGAACTCACGTATACGGCATACGCCCCAAGCCAATTGGGCCGGCACCGTGGCACGCATACTGCTTACACTCATCCTACACGGATTTGTGCAGGCCCAAATAGCGATTTGGGCCGTGCCAAAATAGCGATTTGGGCAGGGCCAAAATACCTGGCCAAAATATGACCCACACGGCCCAAATCGAGATTCGAGCTGTCAGAATACCCATTTGTGTACGAGCCTCGTACTCTGAATTTGAACGCGATGGGGGTACATCTGCTGATGTGGCTGTGGTAGTTTTAATACCGTGAACCTACCACAGCCAATATTTTATATGTGCGCGGGGCCGGCCGGGTGCTCGCCCTCACCGCTGATGGCATCGCAAAACTCCGGACTCCTGGAAGTCCGACTTCCCGCGGGACAGAGCCGTCCAGCCTCCGCCATCGTGCGACTTTCACAGCGAAAGAAGGCGCAGTTTTAACGAGCCCCATGTCAGGCAGGGGTACTTGGAGTGGCGGCGTCACGAAGCCAGGCGCTTCTGCCAGTCGAGGGTCAGCACTCGACATGAACGCGCTGTTGCTGGTGTGGATCCTCGGTGTAGGGGCTGCACGCGTAGAAGCCGACCAAAAGGCTGCTGCCCGGTCACTCGCTGCCAGACGGGCTGCAGCCAAAGTGCGTTCACGTGTCGTCAGATGGGGTAGAGGCGACAGGGTCGTTGGCAAGCGTGGGAACATGCGTCGCCAAAGGATGTGTTGGGCTACCAGGGTCGCGCAACTCACAGCTGATGGCATCACCCCCTTTCTCAAGAGGTACAAGGTCTCGCCAACGAGGTTCCAAGAGATCGCCGACGCCATACGACCTCTGGTAGAGCACGAGGATGTTGTCCGGGCCCAGAATGCGAACCATGGAGAGCCACCCATCTCGGCGGAGCTGCAGTTGAGCATGACACTGAGATACCTAGCCGGTTCACATCACTTGGACATAATGGATCTACACGGGGTCGGTTCGAGCACCGTGCACTCCAGCATTAGCAAGACACTTGCTGCCATTAATTTCAAGTTCAAGCACCTACTGAGATTTCCTGTGGACAACCCGCATGAGCTTCAACAGATTGCATCTGAGTGGGACCGCGCCACAAGCGGGGCATTTCCAGGATGCATCGGTGCAGTGGACGGCGTGGCTCTACCTGTGCACAAGCCCAGCTTGCTCGACATTGAGAACCCCGTGGACATGTGGAACCACAAAGTCCACGGCTTTGCCGTTGTATTTCAAGCCATTTGTGACTCGAAACTACGATTCATGTGGGCATGTTGCAACACCACAGGCAACACGAATGATGCCCTGGCATGGGAATGCAGCGACCTTCACAACTGGCTGGTGGACAACCCAGACATCCTTGAAAAGTATTACCTACTAGGTGATGACGCCTACAAGGCCGGTGGTGATGTGGTGACGCCCTACCCAGGGGTGCACTTGCCGTTCAACAAAGATGCCTTCAATTTCCACCAGAGCTCGGCGAGGATGGCAATAGAGCGGGCCTTTGGAGTGTGGCACAAAAGGTGGAGGGTTTTTAGCCGGCCATCTGAGTTGAGATTGGCTAATCTCACTGCAATGGTAAGGGCCTCAATGATATTGCATAACATGATAATAGATGATCCTAACATTCCTAGACGACTAGATGCCTATGAGTTCAGAGGGAGCCGGACAGAATGCAGTGATCATCACCCGGGGGACAACCTAGAAGCCATGTTGAACGACACCATGGCCCAGGCAGAAGTTGATAAACTGCCGGACAATTCAACAAGGCAGAGAGACATTCTGTGTCACCACATTGAAAGTCTTGGCCTGTTTAGGCCAGAGCACTCTCGGTGGGGCAGAAATGCCAACGTTAACCAGAGAGTGTAATTACAGAGAAGCCGACAGGCATGTAAAAATCATGCGTGACTGTTGTGTTGCCTCTACGTATATTAATGCGAAGGGAGGGAAGAGTCACTGTAATCAAAAGCCTAAGGACTATCTGGCGGCGAGTCAGGGGGGCACGCAAACTTGGGATCCGACAGCAAGAAAATCAGCCGTTCCTCTGCCACTCTCTTCACATCGTCAGATGCATCACCTGTGGTGACACGGTGCAAAAACTCCATCTGCGTATTCTGCAGATCTGTCTTCATCTTCCACTTTTTCAACCGCTGCTCCCTGTGCATGGCCTCCTTGTGGGTCATTTTGCTTGGGCTCTCACCTTCGCCCTCTCGATCCTTCCCAGCGCCATATTGCTGGGAGATGACCTTCAAAGCCTTGGTTCCTACATACCGAGGGGCAGGTGGTGTCAGATAATATTGGCCGGGGACAAACGCAGACATTCACAGAAAATTACACAAATAGCGACACAAATACAGACTACCGACATACGGTCTCAGACATGCACAGACAATTACACGGATAGCGACACACAGACATACCGAAGACAAAGCGTTACAGATATACACAAATAGATGCACAGACAGCGACACACAGACAGAAGGCCGAAAAACAGCCACACATATACACAGAGAGCTACAAAGATAACAACACACAGACTGTCACAGACAAACACAAAAAGCTAGTACACAGATAATGACACACGCACATGATGCGGGCAGGCCCTCGCAGATGTATACAGACAGAGACACAGACAACGACACATAGAGAGAAGACAGGATGTCACAGACAAAACCGAAGACAAAGCGTTACAGATAAAAACAAATAGTTGCACAGACAGCGACACACAGACAGACGGCCGAAAAACTGTCACACATATACACAGAGAGCTACAAAGATAACAACACACAGACTGTCACAGACAAACACAAAAAGCTAGTACACAGATAATGACACACACACATGATGCGGGCAGGCCCTCGCAGATGTACACAGACAGAGACACAGACAACGACACACAGAGAGAAGACAGGATGTCACAGACAAACACGACAAGCTAGTAAACACACATGACACCCGGAAACAGCTAGTACAATGGCACAGACACGCACACACGCTTCACATACACCCTCGCAGATGTACACAGATAGAAACACAGACAACGACACTAACACAAACAGAGTGCAGATAGACCGTCGTAGATATACACAGATGCAGAGCTTAATGGGAAGGGAGTGCAACTTGCCTTCTTTGTAGAAATCGTCAAGGTGCATGCGGTTGGCGGCACCGCTGTTGTCGTCACTGTCGTCATCTAGCGAGATAGGGGCAGCTGGGGCCTTGCGCTTGTTGGCTGTGCCACCATTGGTGGTGACAGACTGACCTGCACGCGAACGTACCGAGCTTGTCATCAATGTCTCCATTCAAATCTATGGGGGCAGATGGGGCCAGCTTGCACTTGCATGTTCACGCACAAAGGGGCGCAGAGTGTGTTGTGTCCTCACCTGCACGCGAGGGTGGGGGTCCTCCCTGTTGCGGCACTGTGGTGGGCAGGCCACACTCCACCCGCAAGTCAGAGGGAAGTAACTTGCTGACGAGCTTTAGGAGATTCTTGTTGTAGCAGAAGAGGTAGGCATAGGCAGTCCCGAAGTTGGGGTTCTTTGTCTTTGTCCCACCCGGCCCGTCCTTTGAAGGCCGCAGGGCCACAGCTTCATGGTCTTCATAGTTGCCAGACTTGCCGACTGCCTTTTGAAACCTGGAACCCATAGATTGGCAGGTCAGCTTTTGTGCATATGCAGGGGACATAGGCACCTGAGAAAATCGAATAAGAACCACAGGTCGGGGAGAGTGGCATACCTGGCGAAGTCGGCCTTCAGTTCGTGTAACTTGCTCTTGATTTCTGCTGCTGCCCTGGGGCCACAGATGCCCTTGCGAGGGTCTGGGCAGTGTCGTCTGCCCAGGCTGGCCAGAACATGGGCGTCCTGCTCAGGCTTCCAGTCCTGGTCGTTCCACTTGGCCGCCAGTTGGTCGTAGGGGTTTTCCCCAGCGTCGAGTTGGGGACGGCTTTGGCCGTGGGCAACTGTAGCCAGGGCAGCCTGGCACTCGTCTAGCGCATGCGCCAGACGTGCAGAGCTGTGTTTGCTCCACTGGCCCTTCAGCTGCGGCTTGTTCCGATACCCACCCCGTCCCGCAGTCGCTGCATCGATCGGGGGGGCCGCCGTATTCTCGGCGGTGTCTGGGACGGACAATTGTGCAGGTGCTGAAGCCGGCGGACAGCTTGCACAGCCGCTGGCAGGGGTTGCAGCGGAGGGTGCCAGCTGGGGCTCGATCGGCGAGGGCTGATCTTCCGTCCCCGGGTCCGTGGCCGTGGCCTGATCCCCAGCCACACGATCCGCCACATCGCCAGAGTCTTCGCGGCTGTCTGGGCTATCTATGCCATCGAATAGCCCCATCCTGCTGATGTTGCAGAGGTACGGTCGCGGCAGCTGATCTAGGCGGACGGGGAGACACCTGCTGACATGTGCAGCATCGCGGGGGAAAAGTTAAAAAATACGAGCGACACCTACTGCAGAAGATCCCCAGCAGAAAATTTCAGAGACCGTCCGATTTCATAGAGCGTGCGATGCTGATCGTACACGTGTACTTGGAAACGTACCGTACACGTACCTGCCAGAATGACTTCCGGATTGCTATTTCGGCTACCCCGTGCAAAAATTGGGGCTCGGATCGCGATCCGAGCCCCAATTTTTGCACGGGGTAGCCGAAATAGCAATCCGGGAGCCCAAATCGCTCGTGCGAGTTCGACCGTAGATATATCCCGTACTCGATCGGGCGGCCGATACTCGCCGGATGTGACGTCAGCAACCGTGCACAAATAGCAAATGCCCGAATCGCAAATCCGTGTAGGACCAGTGTTAGGTACGTCTGCACTCCATGTACCCGGTTGAGGAAACCCCAATCATCAGATTAACCTACCTAATAAGTAGGGTACCCTAGGGTACCTTTAACATAAATAAATATAATGAAGCCGGAAGCCTGCATGCACCCCTCACTGCTCAGTCCTCACTCCTCAGAAGATGAATCTCAAGGACCATAAATTTAATAATATAATTCACCGAAGAATCAATCATACGTTGCATCTTTTGGCAGTAAAGCAACGGTCATTTCCTCATTCAATAGGTACATCAATACATAACATAATAATAATACTACGGGTAGCAGGCCTTTCGACCCACCTTCTCCCGGGGGTAAAAAAAAATAGTAGCAGGCCTCAGTGACAGTTCTCACTCATGTTTAGTTCTTCAGGTTCTTTACATGCAGTTTCTGTTCCATATATTTCCGTCACCAGTTGCAGAGATACTCGTAGTTGCTTCCACAGGATATTTGAGATTCTCAGTGGCTAGTATGTGGCTAGCGGAGCTGGATCGGATTGGCATACAATTTGTATCTGGTTTTTAGTTTGTACCGGTTTGCATCTGCATTTCGCTCGATTCAGAACGTTGAACACGCCAAGATCACGAAATGCACACAAACGCGATGCACAGCTTGACTGCGGCCTGTCCTCGTTGTCAATCTCGATTTGTTCCGGATGCTTCGATTGGGGTTGACGTCGCATTCTGTTACGTGTAGAATCGAAGATAGCCATTATGAACTCCTCGAAACAGCAGCGGGATAACTGTGGCTGGCGCCAATGTTTCCGACGGGGGGTGCCCGCGTTTGGCGCGGTTGACAGCTTGCTCATGATAGGGCATAAGGCGGCATTGTTGGCTTCTGTGGCCAGGCATCCTCCGTTTTGCCAATAACAACTGCATGTGTTATCATAGACGACCCGAATCACAGCCATAGTTGATCAGTGTGTATAGTACGCAGGCCAGCTAATTGTACTGTATGGTAAAGTGTAAACAGGCCAGCCCAGGCACGCCGCAGCTGGCAAGTGGCAAAAGCCTGGCATGCTGACACACTACCTCGTACGTAGTGCCTCTAATGATCAATGAAATCCAGAGACTACAGATAGATAATTTTGAATAAATCCGAGTCGCGGTACGCCGTACGGTACCCTACGAGTCGTAGCAGCACATGCATGTGGGAGGAACTCTTCCCCCAGTAGTCAGTACCTACGTTGCAACTTGCAGGCCGTACGGTTTTTTTTTCACCCCCGGGAAGGGGGCCGTACGGTAGTACTCGGTATCCCCTACGATTTGAGATTTTCCTGGCCGGGCTCTGCCGGGCTGAAAAAAAGTAGTACCAGCCGTAAAGAAAAAAAGCAGTACCAGCGGTACCTGCTGTTAGCACGCGATAACTCCTACCCTACCTACTACGTGAAGACCTTCAACTCGTGCATAAACAAGAAGGCCCCTAAGGCACACCACATATGATGCTAGAGTGCATGCCGTTGGGCTAGATTGGAATGAAAACATCGGCA
>NW_027449856.1:7500-34076 GCF_964194025.1 Convolutriloba macropyga
CATACATACATACATACATACATACATACATACATACATACATACATACATACATACATACATACATACATACATACATACATACATACATACATACATACATACATACATACATACATACATACATACATACATACATACATACATACATACATACATACATACATACATACATACATACATACATACATACATACATACATACATACATACATACATACATACATACATACATACATACATACATACATACATACATACATACATACATACATACATACATACATACATACATACATACATACATACATACATACATACATACATACATACATACATACATACATACATACATACATACATACTTACATACATACATACATACATACATACATACATACATACATACATACATACATACAAATATACATACATACATACATACATACATACATACATACATACATACATACATACATATGCACACATAGTTGTTGCATCTTAGATAGTTAGTTGCTGCTTCTTAGTTTCGGGGACAGCTGTCATGTCTGTCGATATTACATCATTTTCCCGTAATCTAGAATGGAGGATCTGTTTTGCCCCCCCTCTCCCCCAGTATTAGTTATGACCCCCAGTTACAAATTATACCTTGTTATGTAAAACGTTGGTATGTAAAAAAAATAACACGTGCGCGTGAGAGTCAAAAACATTTTAGGCTCACTGAGCTGGGGGGGTGGGGACAGTATAAGATCCAGAGTCGAATTGAAACATGGGCCCGGGTCGAGATTTCAACGCTTTTCAACGCAACATTATGTAATATAAGCGGTGAATGTGGAAAAATTTTGTAAGATAATCGGCGAATCCGGTGAAATTACATACACCAGGTGGTGAATGCGGTGAAAAAATACTTTATCGCCTGTAGCGGTGAAAATACATCAATTCAACGCTTTTAAAAAAGTTTCCAAATTATGCGAGATAAGCGGTGAATGTTGTGATATTACATAAAATCACCACATAACGTAGTGGCAAAATTACATAAATCCACCGCTTAGAAAAAAGTGTTAAAATTGTGTGAGATCTGCAGTGAATGCGACGAATTTACATAAATTCACCGCTTAAGTTAGTGGTGTGATATCCTGAATTCACCGCTTAGAGAACACTTCAGATTGTTTTTGTCTCGCGAAGCAAAGATACATTTCTTAAAAGACGCACGGAAAATTTACCCATGAATAATCGTACTTTCAATGCCCAACAATCTTTTTGAAACTTTTTTAAGCGGTCCATTTATGTAATTTCACCACTAGAGTAATCGGATAACTTACAAATAGTCATCAAATTGCACCGCTAACATTTGTAATTTCACCCCTAATCTTACAAAAGTCAACACAAATGATTTATAGAAAGTAGATTGAATTTGATATAAATTGAAAACAAGAATCTATTGAGAGGTGATGCAGTGGAAGAAGAAGTGGCGGCTGACATGCAGGAGGCGAGGAGTTCAAGTCCTTGGAAGGCCGGTGGAGTGTGGAACATTTTTGTAAGTTCACTGCTTACTCTAGTGGTGAAAATATATAAATTCACCGCTTAAAAAATTTTCAAAAAGATGTATTGTTATTCAGCGCAGGGTAAATTTTCCGTGCGACTTCTAATAAATGTATCTTAACTTTGTTGAACAAGAAACAATTCGAAGTGTTTTCTAAGTGGTGAATTTTATGTTATTTCACCACTAAGTTAAGCGGTGAATTTGTGTGATTTCATCGCATTCCACTGCTGATCTCACACAATTTTAACACTTTTTCCCAAGCGGTGAAATTATGTAATTTCACCGCTACCAGGCGGTGAAGTTTTTGTTAACCGCATTCACTGCCTGATTTATATTTATGTAATTTCACGCATTCATCGCTTATCTGACAAAATTTTCCGCATTCACCGCTTATCTTACATAATATTAAGTTGAATGGCGGTGACACCTCGACCCGGGCGGTAATTTTTTGGGGGGTTATAGGTCGGATGACACTTAAGCGGGTGTGGGGGCTATACTGTTAAAGACCTGAAGTCTTTTGGGCTCGGAACTTCTTTTGAGCCCCTGGGAACTTCCCATTAAACCCCCCGCCCCGTGAAATTATAACCTCCCACCATTATGGTATAATTACCATTTCTGAGATTGGGGAGCTACGTTAGTTGATCACTAAATTGGTGGGGGGGGGGGGAGGCTATAATGGGAAAGATCCATAAATTCTAACCCTGGTTGAAAATTAATTGTGAGTGTACACTAAATGCACGTGGAATATTGAATGATTCTTTTTTTAAATTGTGACAAGGAAACAACTCACTGCATCCTTACAGAAATGAGTTCTTCCTCATCATCATCTGGAGATGAACAGGTATCTCCATCAAGGTCCAGCAGACCACAGAGAAACAACAAAAATTGCACTCCAATCACGGTTACTTGCCTCTTCAAAAATGCGTCTCGTTTATTTTTTTAAATCGGATCGTTTCCATTTTGTGCCCCCAGCTTAGTGGGCGCATATTATTTGCACACCCAGACGCACGTGCCATAGGTGCCATATTTTCACATAATGATTAACTGTGCAATGACACGTGCTCTGTAATTGGGGGATGCATAACGTACTGGTGGGCACAAACGGAAAAGACCAACTCAGGTATAATTTTCCGTTATCGTGAAATATTTTAGTTCAATAAATTTTGAAAAGCCTGCAATTTTTTGTCCATTGGAACTCGTTCGTGTCTTTTTGCGTCTCTCCTCTCAATTTGTTCTTGAATTTTTTCTGTGATATTTCGTTTTTTAGAGCTCTAGGAAGTTTATTTCATTTACGAACAAAGTTTTTTAAAACTAGATTATAATTCTATTTTGATTTGCATTTTGTCATGGAGAAAAATCATTTGTACGTTTGTTTACATTAAATTAAATGGTTCCTTTTTTGAATTTTTGGTAGTCATATTTGTTTGTTCATTGGGTTATATCAATTCTGTTTTTTGAAAGTTTTTTCTATATGAAATTCTACAGAGAGAGTTTTTGTTTTCAAAATTTAAACTGGTCAGTGTCGTAATGTGGTTTCAAAATCGGAGCGGTTTCCATTACAGCCCCCATGAAATCATAGCCCCCAATATGGTATATTGGATCTATTCTGTTTCGGGGTCTTTCCCATTATAAGCCCCCCAGAAAATTATAGCCCCCCCCCCAAAAATCAAGTTATAGCATACAATTAAATTCATCATTTTATGCTTACAATTGTTGGTTACAAGTTTTTGTTTTGTTCCAGTATCGAATGCTATTGTTTCCCATTTATGTTTGCAGGTTTCTACAATTTTCATTAAGTTCATAGGAGCCATTTCGTATTATCTCTGTAGCAGCTGAAATGCGGTTATGAGAAGTCAACTAAAATCAATTATAATGGGCAAGCCTATGTCATCATCCGGCGGCTCGCCTACAATGATTTCTGATTTTGTGTTAAAGAAGTGGTTATTAATTTCAGTGGCTCGCCTACATCGATTTCCGATTTTGTGTTAAAGAGGTGGTGGATCTTTTCCGTTTGTGCCCCCCCCCAGTACGTTATGCTCCCCCCAGTGACAGAGCACGTGTCATTGCATAGTAAATCATTATGTAAAAATATTGCACGTGCGTCTGGGGGTTGCAAATAATATGCACCCACTAAGCTGGGGGGGGCACAAACGGAAAAGATCCGAGGTGGTTATGAATTTTCATCTGGGGGGGCTATAGGTTACATTCCCACTAAGCTGGGGGGGGGGGGGGGGCTATAATGGGAAAGACCCCTGTTTCGGCCCTCCAGTGTGTTTTTTGCGCCCCAGTTAGAAATTATATGTTGTAATGTAGCACGTTACCATGTAAGAAAATAGCACGTGCACCGGGGGGGGGGGGCGTAACATATATAAGCCCACTAAGCTGGGGGGGGGGGGGAGGGGTTGGGGGGGGGGGGGGGTCAAAACAGAACAGATCCTAACTCTGAACAGACTCCTAACACCATAATTTTTGCATTCATCACTACGTGGCAGTGAGTGCCAATTTGAATTTAACACAATTGATAGTTGGTATCTTTTAAATACTATTCATTTTTTTCATTACACAGAACTGCCGAATCATCGGCAAACTATGACACATTGGAGTTTTTCCCTATTGCTTTATTGAGATCATTTACCCGGGTCGAGGTTTGGCGGTGAATTTTCGTAAGAAATGCGGTGAATTGCGGTGAAAAAAAAAAAATTTTCACCGCGTATTTCTTACATCTTTTTGCGGTGAATGCGGTGAATTATTTTTTTTCACCGCGTTCTCAGTATTCTTACAAAAAAGAATCGTCCTTACACGGGTTCGAACCTCTGACCTCCTGCATGCCTTCCAATGCTTATTCCACTGCGCCAACTGTCACTTACTTGTTTGTTATTTCTTGTGAATTTAAATCAGATTGAGTAAACTTTGGAAACCATATGCGATGAATTTTTGTAAGAAATGCGGTGAAATGTGGTGAATTATTTTTTTTCACCGCTTCTAGCGGTGAGAAAAAATAATTCACCGCTTGAGAGAAAGCGGTGAATTATTTTTTTTCACCGCATTCACCGCATTCACCGCATTTCTTACATTAATTTGCCATAATAGTCTATGCGGTGAATTTTTGTAAGAAATGCGGTGAATTTGGTGATGAATTTTTGTAAGAAATGCGGTGAAAAGCGGTGAATTATTTTTTTTCACCGCATTCACCGCAATCACCGCATTTCTTACAAAAATTCACCGCATTCACCGCATTTCTTACGAAAATTTACTTAAAAACCTCGACCCGGGTTACATATAGTACGAGAAACAGTGGTCCAAGACAGTCTCTTGTGGAACAACGTGGTTTAAGCTTCCAGTTTACAATCGTTTACTATTAAACAATTTGGCATTTCCATTTATACCCCCAATAAATTGTTTATTATGATGGGGGTATACGTTATACGACCAATGAGCGGGGAGGGGCGCTGTAAGGGGACAGACCGGAACAATTTTCACAATTTTTCAGATGACAGGGGACACAGGAGAAAAAAGAAAGTAATAAATTACATGAAAAATCGTGTCTAAATATTTTTTGGTTGACACCTCTCCCCCAGCTTACGCTAGTAGACTTTTAAAATCACCGTGCTCTTCGGATATTAGGTGCGAAAAGACCGTCCTCAGCCTATATTTGGTTTTACTCCATTAGTTGTCATTGAATTTGGCTGGAACTGAAGGCACTGTCCTCAAATTTGGCTCGACAATAAACGCAAACTTTGACTTGATCTAAGTTTTTGTCCTCGAGTTCGGCCCGACAAGAGGAAAGGTACTATACATTTGAAACATGTCAAAATCTTTTGTTTTGAATTCATGTTTTGCTTTTTCAAATCTCTATATTATGCTTGAAACTTACACCACGTGAAAAGATTTTTAAAAACATTGTTCCAGCCATGTTATCTCTGGAAGCGCAAGCACTCAAACTATTGTCGATGGAGTTTAATTATATGGACCAACACACAAAACATTATCATTATTTGTGTCAGTTGATGGATTTAAATTTGTCATATGGTCACTTCTTGAAACGCTTTTCTGAAACTAAATAGCCGCAATTTTTGTAATTTAACAAAAAGAATTTGACTCAACCTAATTTCTTCAATGAAATGATTTAAAACCGACTAATTCAGAGTTCAGAGAAAGCAAAGACGTTGTGTTTTTATTATTTATTATCTACCTCCTAACTTATTGGTATAGCCTATACCAAATTGCCGTACATACACGATGAACCATTAAGGCAGACCCGATGTGAGCTCCTTTTACAGCCTTGAAGTATAAAGAGCTAGGGCTTCTTATTTCTGCGCGCGAAGTAGACTTACCTATATCTCTAGGACTAAGCAACTCTGTAAAACACAGAGAGTAAACTTCTATTATTGAGGTGGTTAAGAAGTATAGTACCGGAGTCAATGGTATACACATAGTGTATCTGACTAAAAGACTGACTACTGTTAGTTCAGTTCTCTCTATATAAAAGAGAATAGTGTCTTCTCGGTCTCTGATTTGTTGAAGGTGTACATTCAGTATTTTCACTGCTACATCCATCCGGGGTTGAGAGTTTCAAATCCGAATCTGTGAAGTGTAGCAGAAATACGTTGAATGTGTGATCCTCGTTGAAAGGTAGGGTGAAGTGGGTGATAAGTTTTGTCCTCACTGAAATGGATTGTGGCTTGTGTTGTCGTCTGAGGTCCCTGTCAGTGAAGTAGTGACTAGTGTGGTCAGTGAGGAGGTATGTCTTGTGAGACCAGTAAGGGTGCCAGTTACAGGGTGTGCTGGCCAGTAACGTCAATCCTTTTGAGAGTATGCCCAACTGCTGTCACTGTCTTGTAGTGAGAATTTTTTCCCAGTTGGAGGATCGCTTGTAGTCTGTAGTCTCTGTCTGGTTTGCACGAGGAGATTTCTGTTTATCTCCACCTGGTACAAGTTTTGAACCAGTCGGATTTACCAGCTAACCTTATGGTGGAAATCTATCGGATCGTTTCCGTTTGTGCCCCCCCAGCTTAGTGGGTGCATATTATTTGCAACCCCCAGACGCACGTGCAATTTTTTTACATAATGATTTACTATGTAATGACACGTGCTCTGTCACTGGGGGGAGCATAACGTACTGGGGGGGGGGCACAAACGGAAAAGATCCAATCTATCTTTAAGCAACTGTTTGAGCTACTTTTCCTATTTAAATCTATTAGTGAGATCGAATACTTTCTTTTGTACGTCCTGACCGGGGAGAAGAAGAAAAGAACTGATCCTAATCTTCAGTCTTGCGGGAAAAGAGAACAATATGTGAAAAATATATATTCAGTAGAGAGGAGAAAGTTAAGATAATAAAAAAAAGAAAAAAATAGTTTTTGAGTTTCTTGAGATCAGTGAGTCTCGTTTTTGTGGGTCTGTGAGCCCAAGGTAGTGTTGTAGGGTTGCGGCCTACGTCCGGTATTCGAACTCGAAATCCGGAGCTCTGTTGTCTGGATCTCAGAAAAAGGCGGGGAATTCCGGATCACGTGCCAGACAAGCAGGAAGGGCACTGGGATACAGATCAGCGTTACAGTGTGGTTTTAACGCAAGAAGGTGATTAAAAATCTGTGTTTCTTCTTGTGAGGGCTGGCGATTTTCGAGCTTATTGGCCATCCAGTCTCTGTAGAGGAGTTTGAAAGTGTGACCATAGGTACACTTCGTGGCGCCTCATTCTATACATTGTAGGTATTTGATTGGGACAAAGAAGTGGAGAAAATATAAAATAATTTTTAATGGGGTCGAAATTACAAAGAGTGCCTTAACAATAATTGGGTTGTATTATGTAGCTGTAGTTCATATAATATGGTGAGGTCAGCTTTGTGTTAGCATGTTGGAGGCGTGAATTCATGCGTATGATCGGGTTGGTGTGTTGAAAATGATGCTGCACAAATAGGCAATAGTGCATCGTGTGAAGCATTTTCACCCGATTCACTTTGTGAGTGGTGTTGTTTACATCCATCTGTTTGGGAGGTAAAAAACCAAATTGTAAATAAAAGGGGTCGTATTTGGCATATATTTTGTAAAGTGCAGTGTCGCGAGTAAAAAAGGTATTAAGGTAGACATTCGGGCGATCTGCGAGTGCAAAAATTACTTCGACAGATGCCAAAATCTTTTCGTGAAGCGGGAATCGATGGGGAAGTGCAGGCATTCTAGAGGCAGGCTCTTGTCGCATCCATCTTGGACATAATCGTTCTCTAATTATCTGAGAGAACAAGAACTGACTGTTGGTTTCAGCGTGTGCTGAGGTGGGGTGGAGGTATAGTTGTTTCTCTCTGGCACGTGCATACCCTTGATGGTATTAATGCCGAGAGGGTTTGTAAACTCCTGGAATCTGAAATTGGGTCTCCTTCTAATCTGTGTGGAATGCCAAGTGTTGGCACGAAAGTGTTAGGCCGTCCGCGAGAGGATGATGGTTGTGGGCCTCGGGGAGGGCTCGCCGTGTGACGAGCAGGCGATTGTGAAGCCTGTATCGGTGAGGAGCGAACGGGGTATATTTCATGTGCTGTTGCCCGTGGACGCCTCCTAAGTGAGGGGTCAGTGTAAGGGTAATTGTCGGTTGACGTGGGTTGGTTGTAGGGGGATGGCTGAAAGAAAGATTGTTGTGGTCTCAGATGGGGTAAAGCCGGGCCGTACCGCGGTGAGGGTACCGGCGGGCGTTGTGTATGCGGTGTTGGCATCACTGGCGTTGGGTAAACCAGTGGCTGTGATCGTAGCCTTGCTACACGGATCCTACCATAATACGCCCAGTTGCAGACAACCGTCTCTGGTGTAGAGTGACTAGATTGTCCTGCTGTGGCCACTTCATCAGCCCAAGATGGAGAGTTCGTAGGCAGAATTGCTGGTTGTGTTGTAGAGACTGCTGTGTGCGCAGTTGAAAATAGTGGGGTTGGCTGTGGCACCTGCCTCGTTCCTTGAAGTAGCTCTTGTGACGAGCTTTGCGGTTGTCTAGGGACTGAGGGTGAATTCGTGTCGCTATCGATGTACAGGTGAAGTTCACCTGAACTCGAAGAAGAAGTGGGGGTGAAGGCAGTGGGTTCCCCCGCGCATAATTTGCCGTGCACACAGACTCTGGCTGTGGCGAAAATTGCGCCATCGTGAAGAGGGTGGGTGTTTGCATTTCGCAAACTGGCTCGGGTACCGTGGGTGCCAGTACCAACGGAGTGAGGGGTGATGGCAGAATGTCATCAAACTCCAGCATGATGAGGTCGTTTGCTGTGGGATCGACATTTGGGGGGGTTGGTGAGCCTCCTTCTTGGTGGGTACAGACTGCAGTGGAGTCACTAAAACAAAAAGAGTGTTAAAGACGAGTACTTGGAAGGTTAAGGAAAAGTTCCTCCGGAATTTCTTGGTAGTCAGGACCTTTATCAAAAGAGTCGCGTGAAAAAGAAATTCCACGTGAGCGTTTACGCTTGTTAGATTGAAAAGTGTGTAGGTGTAAGGATTCAAAATCTGGTTTCGTACAAGAATCAATTGGCGTTTCATAGCCTTGATAAATAGAAGTTGGTAGAGTGGATGTATGGCGTTTATTTGAATTATTGTGTACTGGGGAGGAGAATTTCTTAAAGAAATTTTCAAACTTTTTGTGTAATAAAGTTAACTCATGTTGTGAGTGTGGAGTGCAACTGTTGATTGAGTGTCGACGTCGATTTTTAGGTAAAAGTGGTTTACATAGTGTAGAGTCGGATTGTAGCACATGGAATAATGTTTGCAAAAAAACTCCAAAAAATCCAGAGGTTATAATTTTAGCCATTGTGATATTGGGTTCTAAAATGATTTTAAGTTATAGGTGTTAAATGCACAACGAAATAGGCTAAAAAGGCACTGTAAAAAAATTAAATAAAGTCCATATTATGGCTATTTCTTTTAATACGTACCAAGGGTATCCAAAGATTCCTCTGAGGGATTCCTTTAAATAGTTGCCATTAATTAGGTCACGTCAATCAATTCGGCGGAGGGTGAATTCTTTGCTGTTAATAGAGTTTGTTAAAATAATCGTTATATTTGGTGCGTAATTGTGAGAATTGTGCTTGTAATTGTGCTTGTTTTGCAAGATCTGCAAAATTTACTGCGCGTGCTACTTTAATTTTTTCAGCTGCGTCATCAAATAATTGATTAAATTTCATCCTATCTATTGATTTAGTCCAGTCGTGTTGATTGTAAATTCCGAGTTGTTGCGCGGTAAAATCAGCGTGTGTGAAGCGGTTTTCAAACTCGTCAGGTGTGAAAGTTTTGACGGGGTTTCGCGGCCTAATTTTATAGGGTGTCAAGTGATATGTGTCACCGCCATCTGCGTCGAGTGAAATTTGTTGATAAAAATTTTTGGGTTTACATGGTGCTTAACTGGACCAGGGGAAGGTCTTACGGGTGGCTTGGTCTACAAATTGGAGTTTGTTTTGACAGTATGTAGGAATACGTACGAGACTTGGATTCTCTCATACATAAAGGGGTGAGGAAACAATTTTACATTGAAAGAGTGAAATCACATTTTGACTTTTAAGTGTAGCGAATGTGTGTCGCTGACCTGTAATTATTTAACCAACTAAGGAAAATTTCTGGGTGAGTAAAATGAAAGCGGTTTGTTTCAAATCGCGGTCTAAGTTGCAGACTTTCTTATAAATATTTAAGCTTGTTTGATCCATTTCGAGCCAGACTCGCTTGATCATGTAATTGAGTTTTGCATCAATTTGGACATTAGGGTGAACAGCGCCAAACCATTTCGTATTTTTCTGATTTTTGGTACAATTTTGATTCTTGTGGAGTGACATATCCATCACGGATATTTGCTTTTGTGTAGGGTGCTAAAGGGGGTGGTCCATCAGGGATTGTGATGTGTGTGTTATCAAAATCGGATGACGGTGTTCCCGAGAAAAAACAAAACCTTCTTTATATTGTATAAAAATATCTTGATATTGTGTGGCGTAGTATGGGCGGTCTTCATTACATTTGTAGAGAGGTTTTGAGAGAACCTCGAAACGAGAGAGTGCAGATTCATCAAAAAGAAGTTTTTGAAAACGACTTGAGAACGTGTGTGCATTGTGTTTATGGCCAGAAGTAGTTTCATTATTTTCAAGTGTTTCAAAAAAATATCTTTTTTTTAGAATTCAATCATGCTTGCTTGTGATCTTCCAACATCAAAAATACAGCAATGGTTTTCTGGTTGCCAAATTACTGTGGCTTTAATAGCGTGCTTTGGAGGACAATTACTTTATTCTAAATCATATTTTATGCGAACTTTGCCATAATACATGTGTTCTGAGGCAACATCAAAAGTGAGAGTGGTGTTAGTTAATTGAAGTAACTATCCCAGTGTGTGGATGATATTATATATGTGTTCTGGGTCTTTACCAGGACAGTTAGCCCAGGGATTATCGGTGGCGTTAGGAATCCATTTATGATCTTGTGGGTTATAAACCTCGCTTCCATGTTGGAAAGAAGAAGGTCTATAACGGTCTAAACGAAAACGGCATTGTTTTTCTTCAATATTAGCTTGCCAGCGTGGGTCGTCTAATATGTCAAATTGTATCATTTTAGGCAGTAGTGGTGTTTAATTATGAGACCAACGCGAGCAAGTTCTCGTCTCAAACTTTGATGGAAAGAAAGGTCGTTTCATAATATTAACATACCAATTATTGTGATCGAACCGAAAACCTCTGTTGAGTGCAATTTTGTGACAAAAGCTTTCCTTATCGCTAAGTTTAGCGTGTATGAAGTAATCGCGTGCTTGGAGTGTTCTCATTTGAGAAAAAATTTGCACTTTTGCGGGGAGGTTTTTGAAATCGGCTGGCTTAATTTCACAATCAACAATTTTATTGAGTTTTTAGTACTGCATATTTGTGATATGCTTTGGTGAACAATCATAGTGTGTGACGACAAGATCTTGTATGCTTGTTTTAGGTTTGGAAATATTATGTTGTTCTACTTTAATTGGTTGTTTGATTGGGAGTGGATTTGAAAAGAATAAATTAAGTAGTATGAATATTAAATTTGTAGTGGACATGAGTAACAAAAGCCAGAGTGTGGATTATAGAAAACGAAATATCCTGCGCTGTTTTTCGTGCATCTATCAAATTTGTAGTGTATTTCTTGACAAATAAAGGGTGAAAGATTAGTTTTTATCCTAAAGATAGGTTGTGCTGCAGCTTGTGGGTGGAAAAAAAGTTTATGTTGTTCGACAACTATTTCAACATAGAATGTGATTTTTGATTGTTTTAATAATTCTTGAGCTCTTTGTTTCTGAACGGGTGTTTTTTTAGAAAATTTAGAAATATTTTGTTTAGGCCAACTATGTAGTTGTTCACCGTTATTATGATCTCCAGAGAGGGCGCGTGGGGGAGCAATAAATTTTGGATCTAATTTTAGTGACAGAGTTGGGTAAGTTCGTGTTGTGTTAGGTTGTTTCCCAATACAGTGATAAGAATGTTGATCAGGATTTGTTGTCGGTGAATTTGAGCTTCAAGTGATAATGGGTGGTGTACACGGAAAAATGAATGGTAGTGAACTTTGAAATGATTGTGATGAATTGACTATATTAAAAGAGTGGTTCCAGTGTGCTTGTGATAACAAGCATTCAGAATTAGTTATTTGTCCTTGTGGCGGATTGAAAGGATTATTTGCAATTTGTGATCCAGTAGGTGAAGAAAATTGAGAATTAATTGGGTCAGAATTGGAAGTTCCAGAAATTAGGCTATTATCAGGTGTGGTATCGTGAACATTTCAGACAGTGTGAATTGGCTGTGGCAATTCGAAGCTACTAGTCATATCGTTGTTTGCAAAGTTTATTGGTTGAGTGGAAAATTGTGGAGTGTTTGAATAGTTTAGTAATTCAGGTTGTGTTGCTCGTGGAGGAGCTGGTATAAGAGTGGGTGGAGGGAGAGTCTATTTGGAAGAAAACCAGATTATGGTAATAAAGTTTGTGCAGTTACTTGTTGCTGTTGTTGTGCTTGCGTTTGGTGTATTTGCGTTTAACTTTGACGGGGGTATATGGGATTACCGATAGTGGGGTAAATTGGGGGTGGGAGTGTCCAGTAGGACGAGGTCTATCTGTAGATTTGGCAGTAGTAATGACTGAGTATGGGTGTTCCTCGGTTTCTTATGTTTGTGGTTTTTTATTAAAGAGTTTAAATGATGACTTTTTGGGTGTTGACTGTTTAGCTGCTTCGCTGTATGAACAACTAGACGACTCTGAGACGGAGGGAGCACTTGGGTTAGTGTTTGATTGTTGACTAGAAGACGCAATTGTGACAATAATCGTTGGCCCAAAGTGGGGCAATTATCGCAATAATAAGTTTTATAATCAGTAGAGGTGTGGATAACAATTATTAAGAGATTTAAAGTGGGTACACTTAATCGGATTGCTGCGCAGCGTGATTCTGGTGGGAGGACATTATGGAGATAGATGAGATCTAAAAAATCAGCAGAAAAAACTGTTAATAATTCAGCGATTGCATAATCTTTTCACTCGAATGAAAAGAAAACGTGCGGGTATGTAATTTCATTTGTTGGATTGTTATTGTTTGAGAATGTTTTGGTATTGTTTATACAATCTTAGGAGTTCTTTAGGATATTTAATATCAAATGAGGCTGGGATACCGTCAAGATTAACAGTGTAAACAATATCTGTATATAAAATTTCAGAGAGTTTAGGTGTTGTTCGTGGATGGAAGATAAGGAGATAGAAAAGAGCGATATTTTCGTTATTAAAATCTCTAATATAAAAAACCCATTCACAACAAGTGTGTGAATGTAGAATGTGATCTAGGTTATAGAAAACATCTTGATACCGGACCTGGTTAGGTGTAAAATTCTGGATATATCTAAAAGTATCAACGCAAGGTGTTCTTTTAAGCAATACTTCGAGTCTGTGTGGAGAAGTTTTGTGCATAACTGTAAAGTCTTTTTGAAGAGGTTGCTTTTAGTGCTGTGAGGCTGAAAGTTGTAATTTGTGTGTTATTGTCGTTGTTGCTTCTTTGAGCAAATGTGAGAGCTTTCTGGGAGCTGTCACCGAAGTCAGGAGTCGAAAGAGAGAAAGAATGAAGAACTGTAATGTGAGACAGTTCTTTTTTTGTTCAAGTGTTAAAGAGAGAAAAAGTGAAAAGTGAAAATGTCTTTGAAAATGAGAGTTTTTCTAAGTTGTGAATTAGCGTTTCTTGGAAATTTTCAAAAAATTTTGAAAGAAGAGAGAGAAAGAGAGAAGCAACTATGTTTCAAGAGCGGTGGACTGAGAAATGTCTAGTAGAAAAGTGTGAATAGTTTTATGTGTGCGTTGTTCGTGAAACCGAAAACTTTGAATGTGGTATAAAGACTTACTTTATTGTCTTTTATGGGTTAACGTCGGAGGCGACTATTTCGTGTAGTGTAGTTTTCCGAATTGTGTTCTCGTATTTCAGACTGGTTACTAGGTAGTTGGGGGGGGATCATCAGTAGATGGTACCTTGAAATGGTCTAGACTAAACAAGACAGTCTTCGACTTGGTAAGTGGTGGCTTCGTTGGATGGAGTTTTAAAAGTGAATTATCCGAGAAGTATTTTTCCATTTTTTCTTGAACGAAATGTTCCTTGGGGTAATATAGTACTATATTACTTCTATGACGGTTAATTTATTTACCAGAGAAATCTTTTAGTTTATACGTAACCAATGTAGGAGTATCTATTTGAAAATGTCTTAGAAAATGAGAGTTTTTCTAAGTTGTGAATTAGCGTTTCTTGGAAATTTTCATATAATTTTGAAAGAAGAGAGAGAAAGAGAGAAGCAACTATGTTTCAGGAGCGGTGGACTGAGAATTGATTTTAGACGATATGAATTTGCCTGACCACGGTTTTTTACTCGGGTACAAAAAGTTACCGAATCATATCTTGGCGATTAAATGACATTAGGGAATTGTTCCCGGACCGAGCTGTGGGTCGGTTATTAACTTATTTTTTATATAATTTCCTCGTTATTATTATCGCGGGAATGGCCTGTAATTCCTTTTTTCATTTCTTGATGGAGGGGTTGTTGTGCTTCTGCTAGGGTTGCAGGTGAAGAGATAAGGGTTTTGATTAACTTTCCCAGTGAAAGTAATTGTATTACTGGGGAGAGGGGTGAAGGAACTATCCGAATTATCCCTCTCGTGTAGGAGAATAAGGGAAATGTATTTTCATTCGCAATGTATTTTGTAGCTTTTCAGCGTGTCATGCTAAATTATTTTCAACTATTTAAAGCGAGAAGAGTAATTTAACGTGTGTTCTAGTAGAAAAGAGTGAATAATTTTATGTGTGCGTTGTTCGTGAAGCCGAAAACTTTGAATGTGGTATAAAGACTTACATTATAGTCTTTTATGGGTTAACGTCGGAGGCGACTATTTCGTGTAGTGTAGTTTTCCGAATTGTGTTCTCGTATTTCAGACTGGTTACTAGGTAGTTGGGGGGAATCATCCGTAGATGGGACCTTGAAATGGTCTAGACTGAACAAGACAGTCTTCGACTTGGTAAGTGGTGGCTTCGTTGGATGGAGTTTTAAAAGTGAATTATCCGAGAAGTATTTTTCCATTTTTTCTTGAACGAATATTCCTTGGGGTAATATAGTACTATATTACTTCTATGACGGTTAATTTATTTACCAGAGAAATCTTTTAGTTTATACGTAACCAATGTAGGAGTATCTATTTTTTTTATAAGGTCCCATTTTTTGTGGTCGGATATTTTTTGATTTTCCAATTTGTGTGGTTTTGTGTACAACTAAAACATAATTATTTATGTTGAGTGGCTGCGCCGCAGCAGCGATATATAAGTATGCGTAAATGTTTATTTTGGTTTAAATGAATATGTAATTCGTTAAGAATTTCCGAGTGTGTCTTTTCACGATTAAGAAACCAATGTGCAAAGGTTCCTTTCTGTAACTTTTTAATTTGGGGGTGATGACCTAAGTGGTTAGTATGTGTTTGATTTGGTAATGAATTACATGGTAAATTTTCTGTGGGTTTACAGTTTCTCAAGCCAACTGTAGTGGAAGTTAGTTTGAAAAATATGGGTCTCTTTGGTTTTTGACCAAATACAAGTTCATATAGTGAAAGATTCATGATGGTCCTATTTTGGGAATTGAATGCAAACGGAAAGATTTTTACTTTATGTGACCACGTGTAATATTGTGAGTCTAAGACGGTTCGAAGGAATGTGTTTAATTGGCGATTTCTATTTTCAGCGAATCCATTAGACCACAGTGCGTATGGCTTACGTGGTTTGAATTGAACATTATACGTACGGCAGAAATGTGTGAATTTTCCGTTAATGTATTCATTTCCGTTATCGGTTACCAAATTATCTGGAATGCCAAATTTAACAATCCAGTGATTAAATAATACTGTGAGTGCATTAGTGGCATCACTTTTGGGTGAAGGGTGGAGGACAACATATTGTAAAAATGCGTCCACAATAACATAACGTAAGAGTTTCTATCAGAAGACGGTGAGATTTGACCTTTTGTGTCCATTAAAATACGGTAATTGAATTTTGGTGAAACTTCTAAAATTGGCTGTTGTGGTGCCATTAAGAGGTTTGGCATGGATTTTATCGTTTGACAACTTAAGCAATCTTGTGTAAGTATTGCTATCCATGTTTAATGTTTGCAAAAAAATAGTTTTCAGTGATTGTTGCGTGTGTTTTTCACGACCAGGGTGTCACGAGTCTGCTTTATAAAAAATAACCAGATAAGAGAGTGGTAGGCAGAATTTTGGTGATGTTGTTTCTTGTATGTAATATAGAGATTATTGTCTTCATTAATGCTTGGATTGTCTTCATTTTGGAAACGTTGATAATAGTGCAATAATCGTTTATTTGCTTGTATAGTGAGTGAAGGGGTTTGGGGAAAATTTTTATATTGTTTCCAAAACAAACGTTGTCTTAGGACTGGGTATTGTTGTTGTGTTTTATAGAGAAGTGTATCATTTACTTCAGTTTGTCCTTCGTAGAAGTAGTTATAAAGGGTGGGTGATTTTGGTATAAAGTTATCCATTGCTGGGACAAAAAATTTTATACTATAAAAAAATCCAGCATAGTTGGTGTCGTGATTGGATTGTATGAAGGGTTCTGTTTTGTTTGTGTTTAGTGTGACATCTGTGTGTTGTATAATAGGATAATTTTCCGGGGATGAGTAGTTATTTTTAAATTGTTGTAGTTTTTGTTGGTGCATATTCTCCAAAGGCTGTTCTTCGGATTTAAATTCATAGTGTGATACTGGGAGAAAAAGATCAGTTTCTAGTTGTACTTTGAAATAATTATCTTTAATCTGTAATTAGATTGGAAAATGTGGTGATTCTATATGAGTGTCTGTAGATACTGAATAATTATATTCTTTTGATACAGCGTAGTGACACTGTATAGGTTGTGTGTTTTGGTTATGTGTCATAAAGAATTTAATTGAATCTGGTATTTCGACTGTGCGAAGCCGGAGTTCGTCCTGTGTCGTTGTCGTCAGTGAGCGATTTAGTAAATCTGGAAGTGAAAGATTTTTCCCTTCCCTCAAACTATGTGTAATCTTTGCAAATTTCATTAGTATTAATTGATTTGAACTTTGTAAACTCTGTTAATTGGTTTTTTCTTTTGTGTAAATAAAAATAAATTTTGTTTGTGGTCATTGTATGATATTATTGGGTGTTTACAACTTGAATAAGGAATTCTTATTTTGAAATTGCATATTTAATGGCTGAGCACTCGCGAAGAATGGTGGATAATCTAAGTTCTGTGTTAGAAAATAGACGAGAGTTTGCCGATACTAACTTCATCGTTCAAATTTGATTTTTTGGAGGATTGCTGCTCCAATGCCGTAGTTAGAGGCGTCGCACAGAATATAGAAGGGTTCTTCTGAATTAGGAACTGCGATGCGGAGTGTTCGGTCTTTAAGTTCTCTTTTGACTCTATCAAACGTGAGTTGCAATTCAGGAGTCCGTTTAAATTCTGTTTAATCCCTGAGTTGGAGATAAATGTGTTGAAGAATGAGGTGTAGGGTGTATATTTATTTTGAAATAAAGGTGAGAAATCCGACATAGTTTTGAAATTCTTCTTTATTTTTGGGTGCTTGTAGTTTTAAAAATCCGTCAAATTATTGTTTGAGTGGGTGGATGTGATTAATTTGAATTTGGTGTCCTAAAGATTTAACGGAGCCCAGCAAATAGAAAGATTTGTCTGGAGCGGCTTTGAGAATTTCATTCTGTAAAATAGTGTGATATTGAGTGAGTGTTTGCAGCATTGTGTCTGTTGTTGTGTCTTGGATGAAAACGTCATCCAAATACGTGATTATTTTGTTTTTTCTAAATAGTGGTTTAAAAATACTGCTCAAGAAAGATGAGAACGCTGCTGGGCTAATAGAATTACCATAGAGAAACGTTTGAAACAGTATTGTTGTCCAGCAATTACAAAATTTGTGAGTCTTTGTGATGGTTTATCAATTGGCACTTGATTGTATGCACTGTTCGTGTCAGCTATAGAGAAAATTGCTCCTTTAATCCGTGTTAGAATAACTTGGATTGGTTTTATGGGCCAACTACATTTTGTTTCGTCAATCATTGTGTTTAATTGACGAGCGTCTAAGACAATTGTTAAAGATTCTCCTTTTCTGAGATCGATTACTGGATTAATAAATATATTTCCGGTGGTTAAAGAGTCTGTATTTACGGGTGCCATGATATCAAAGTGTGTTAAAATGTTGAGTATGTGTTGTACTTTATCTTGCAATTGGAGTGGAATACGAGTGGCTCTTTGTTTCTTAAAGATAGCGGTTGCTTTAAAGGGAAGATTTAGTTTTACTTTAATCTTTCCAACATCGAATTTGGAATTTGCATAGCGCTTTTGGAATTGCATGAGAAGTTATTCAAATTGTGTTTGAGTTAACTTTGTGTGTTCAAAATTTAACATGGTGAGAAATTCTTTATCTGTTTCGGTGAATCTTGAGGCCTCAAAGAGTATAGTGACTTTTTTCTGTTGTGATATGTATTCGCGTTCTTGTTGTTTACTATGGTTTAAACAATATAGTTTTTTAAGTGTTTCTGACGTATCTTTGGTGAGGTAATTTAAAGTATATGCATCCATGATTTCTGTGAGTTCATTTATGCGATATTTTGTGGTTTGATAATCGTGTTGTGGTTTGATAAATCTTGTTGTGCATATCCAATCATTCCTTTTACGAGTGTCAATGTTTGATGCCAAGGATTTTGTATTAAGATTTGAATAAATGATTGATAAGGGTAGTCGAGATTGTTTATACCCATTTTAGAGCAAAACATATTCTTACGTAGTTGTATGAATGAGAAATCAGATACATAAAGGATGGCACCGCTCGCATTTTTATTTTTACATTCATATGCGGTTAAGGAATTAGTTAAGATACGGTCTTCAGATGGTGTAAATATACTGAGTGTTTTCGAATTACTCGAAATAATTGTGAATAATATGGGGGTTTGCTTAATTGATGAATCGTAAAATTTTAATGACTTTGTATAATTATTATGTTTAACCTCGAGTGTACGAGATAAACATTTTATTGAGTTCGCGTATTTTTCTAGGAAAGGTGTACCTAGACGATTAAATTTTGTGTTTGATACATGGAAAGTGAGTGTAAACGAAAAGTTTTTGAGAGTTCGAATCTCGGTTACATCTGGGTAGAGTGTAAGTTTTACTGTACCTTTTGACTGTAATTTAGAATTATTTGCTGCTGAGAGATAAAATGTTGATGCTTTTTGTTGTAAGTTGTGATATTCTTTGTTTTTTGTTCCAAGTGTCCGTATTTAGTATATTAAGTGTCTCACCAGAGTCTAATTTAAAATCTATTTCCAGATGTGGTTGAGAGATTGTTCTCTTGTGATTGAGTGTTTGCTGTGTATATATTGTTAGTAGTAGTACCCATATGTTAGTGGTAGTACCCAAGAGGTGGAGAGAATTTAATCTTCTGTGAGAGTGTTACATTCTTCTTGACAATTAAAATATTCATGTTGTGTATCCTGATTTAATTCTAAAAGTAAACCATTAAGTTTTTGTTCGAGGAGTGTTTCCCTTGGAGACATTTGTAGTGTCTGTATTTTAAGTGTTCGATGTAGTGTTGTCTGTTTGTTCTTGATCTAGCAATGAGTTAAAACAATTTCTAACATTACGAAGTCTTTTTCGTGAGAACGATTGTCGTCAACAATTTCCATCTCAATTATAGTTAGATGATTGTGGTCTAGAATTATATTGTGAATTATTTCGGAAAAATTGTCTTGGTCGTGGTGAACCATTTCTACTCGGCGGTTTCAAATTACTTTTTCCGTAGTAGGGTTTTGAATTATTTTGTTAGAATGTATTTATATTTCAGTGCCTTGAATGATTTCTTTGTTCTCCGCTATTGCTACGAGAGCGATGTGAAAATGGTAGTGGTATACTTGTCATGTTATTCGATGTGACTTGTCTGTTGGGAAGGTTTTGATTACCTTTCATTGCTTGATTAAAAGTTTGTTTTTGAAAATTAGGTTTTTTTCAGTGGTTTTGTCTACCTTTTCTCAGGTCATGTAGAAATATTGTGTCCTGAACGATAGCATTTTCTGCAAATTTTAGGGAAGAGTGGTTTTCTTTTAAAATTAGGTTCATTTGAGTACTTGTGTCGTAGTACATTTATCCATGAGCAATATCTTGTTCCATTTTGTGTATAACTTTTACCGTAATATTGTCTATCTCTAGAGGGATTATTAAATGAGATTGAAAAGGTAGAATTTGGATTTAATTTGTGTCTGTGAATATGTGTTCTTGTAATGTCTTCTTGATGTATCTTTTCAACAAGTTGTGCGAACGGAAGTTGTGGTTCCAACGCGGTTGATTTGTGATTTCAACTTTTTTCAGTCCTATTTTAGCTAATTGTGGATCGATTGCTTTGACGAGTGCGTCTTTCATTTGTGCGTTCCGCATATCCGGGGGGCATTGTTATCATATGCCTTTCGAGTCATTTGTTCTATTCTAAGTGCTAGCGTTTTAATTTGTTAACCGGAAGCACGTGTTAGGCCTTCTAGTAATAATTTGTGTTTGCGATTATTGATTATCGAATGTTTTCTTATATTCTCGGCAAAACGCTTGCCAATTCTTTTTAATCTCTAGTGGAAGATGTGAATACCATCGTTGTACCGGTCCTATTAGGGCGTTTTGATCATAGCAATCCGCTTCAAGATCAAGGCTTCACAAAATGGTGAATCAGGTTGATCTGGTCCTGCTATATTTACCATATTTGCTGTGATAGCATTTGAAAAATCTTCCGTTGTATAGGTGGGATCAGTAGCATCAAACGGTCGTAGAGATTGTTAAATTGGTACCAAGCCGCCTAGGTAGGGATACATCATTTGTGTATTCCTACGAACTACAGGTTACACCGTTTGTGTAGATGCTGCTTGTAAATAATAAGGAGTCGGTGCGTTTGTACTTTATTGTGTTCTCTGAGAATTTATTTGTCTAACAATGTTCACTAATTGTTGTGGGGTGATTTGTATACTTTGATTAGTCCCTTGTGTGGGTTGTGTTGCGTTATTTAAAATGATGGGTTTGGTATTTAAGAGTATGGAGTTCTGTCTGTGTAGACGTGGTAAAGCTGTGTTTACATTTGGTAATGGTGGTATAGTTGTGATTAATGGGTATGAATTATTGTCAATTCAGTTGAGTTCACAGGTTGTCTGTGTTGATGATTTTGGTAAATATTTGTGTTTTTGGTGGTATTAGCAGTAGAGTTATTATTTTGATTATTGTCTTCAAGATCAGTTAATGTGTTTACTGTTTGTGATGAAAAGAGTGTTCCATCATCTAAAAATTTTGAGTTTCTGTAGTTTCGTTTATACGGCTTTCTGATTGTTGAGAGTGAATTATTGTTTCCATATTTTCAATGGGCGAAACTTCCAAAGAAATGTTTCTGTTTTCCGTGATGTTTGTACAAGTAAATGTTTGTGTTTCCGCAATATAGTTTTTAATTTCTATGTTTTGGTGGTTAATAGATAATTTTTGTATAGTTTCCGATGGAATTTCCGTGATGTTTACGAAATTTTACGGAAACCAGTTTGGGTCATAAATATAATAGAGTGTTTCTGGTAATTTGGATTATTCGTGGATAAGTGTCTGCTATTAGTTTGGTGGCTGGAAAGATGTGTCTAACCAGACTTTTCCAAAATCTGTGTAGATACCAAGATAGAATTATGAGAGAATCTATACTCTCTTCTTCGTTTAAGTCTGTATCTGTGACAGAGCTTATATATATTTTGAGAAGTTGAGTGAATCTTTCTATTTCCTGTCTGGCAATTTTGTGTACGCTTTTTTTTCGATAGTGTGAAGCATTAGTATTTAGTGCCGGTGCAAGGCGTTTATGAAATTCGAAGGAAGATTTTCGAAGGTTGTATTTCAGACCATATTTCGTTATGGAAATCAAATAATGTGTCTGATAATTGGTAAAACAGAGTATCGTATATCAGTAAGATATAAGTATTTGTTAGTGGATCACAAATGAAAAGAACTGAACCTTTTGTGAGTTGGGCTCCGTAAATTTCAACTAAATATGAAAGAAAGGCGGTTCTTGAAACCTGTGGGGCCTTTTCTGGTATAGAAAGTAGAGGATGTTGTTCTACTGCAAAGTAGCAGTGTTTAAGCTGTTTTGCTGTATTTAAGAGTATATTTAACTCATCTTTGTGTTGATAGTGTTTAACCTCAAAGGGTAGAATTTCGCGTGTTAGACGCCTGTTCTGTTGTGTAAGAACAGCTATTTGTAAATCGTCCGAGTGTGCCGGTACGTGGGATGAGGGTTGATCAATGTGATGACCCGTTTTGGTTATTGCGTTGTTTAAATACTATTTGTTTTTGTTTTCTTGGGGTTGTGTTCCCCTTTTTCTTAAACTTGAAGAGTAAAAAGCTATGTCATCTATTTGTAAGTTTTTTTTCTCAATAGAGAAAAGGGTGTTTTATGCGAGTTCTTTTTACGGTTAGAGTTTGTTAACTCACTGGTCGCACCAGTTAAGGCAGACCCGATGTGGGCTCCTTTTACAGCCTTAAAGTATAAAGAGCTAGGGCTACTTATTTCTGCGCGCAAAGTAGACTTACCTATATCTCTAAGACTAACCGACTCTGTAAAACACTAAGAGTAAACTTCTATTATTACCGTGGTTAAAAAGTATAGCACCTGAGTCAATGGTATACACATGGTGTATCTAACTAAAAGACTGACTACAGTTAGTTCAGTTCTCTCTATATAAAAGAGAATAGTGTCTTCTCAGTCTCTGATTGGTGGAAGGTGCACATTCAGTATTTTCACTGCTACACCATATTGATGCAGGTTTTCAACACGTTGGGAATATACGTAAAAAATGCTTGTCAAAGAGCAGTAGTTAATATACAAGGGTTTCTTTGCCGCGAAATCACTTTAGTATTAGATGAGTTGTGCCCCCCCCAATTTTTCCGTTAGTGTACTGGGACCTGTCAAATCAGCATAGGTTTGAAATTTGGCTTCTTTCAAAACATAAACCCCTCCCTTCCCGATTTCTGTTTATATAACGTATTCTCTTTTCGCAGCCCGTCACCTGTGGATCTGTCAAGGCTAGCCAGAGCCAGAGTCTGGACTCGTGTGAATCATCTCAAAACGAACGCTCAAACTTCATATCCGGAACTAGCAGACGGCTGTTTAAAGCACGAGCTGTCAGCGAACCATCATCGCATGAAGTCGAAATGATGTGTAGTCATTTTGCATCGCCTAATGTCGTCACTTGTTGTCGGTCAATGTCGGCTATTGCTGAGACTAGTATGACTGGAGGTATGGATGGCCAGACTACATATGCTGGCGTGGAAGTGCCACCCATAAAGTTGGATTCGAATTATGTCAGCGATGGAAGCAATTTAGGTAGGCGTTTCCATCCATTATTATGTCATGTTCAAGTATGAACCAAACTATGCACAAATTATAATAGAACAGAAAAATAGTTAGACAGAAAAATTGGGGCCTTTTTCTTTCTATACCCCTCTACCCCAATATTATAGTCTCCAATTGTGGCATAAATAACTTGCACGATATCTTTTTCTACGTTCTCAAAATTGTTTCGCAAAATTGCGCAGAAAGGAACTGAAAAAAGCAGAAATTCATGAGAGAAAAGCGCTGAAGCACTCATGTATGTACACATCTGGCTCTAGTAACACTATCCTGGGTTCTTGAGGTTGTCCAGACAATAGTATAGTCTTGAATGCACAAGTGTGCTCTGAAGTGACCCTGGTCAGAAGTCAATCGGCCTCGGATCTCATCCAGGGTGTTGCGCTCGCCTCTTTTTTCACTGTTCAATTAATTCCGCTGCTTCATTACTCTTTTTGCATTCACCTATTTAGCAAGTTTATCCCACATCCGAGAAACTCTGGGTTAAATTTGCAAAATAGTTGAAAGCAGAATAGTAATGAATAATTGAGCAGTGAAAAAAGAGGCGATGTGAAATTAAATTATTTAACCCACAGTTTTCCCAAAACTGCAAATCCCAAAAATAGCGCCCAAGATTTTACTGACACTTTTGGTCAAAATTCGACAGGGACAATTTAGGTTTGCCTATGCGGTGTAATGTGGGTTTTTTCCAGACTTGCTGGTAAGTGTGCGCAACCGGCTCCGCAACTCCGGCAACATGTCCTCATACAGAGAGGACTCGTGGCGAGGAGACAATCGAAACTTCTTCGCTGAGAACTCATGCAACAGCACTGTGATCCACTTGAGTGGTCGAAGTGTCACCGGAGGGGGAGGGGCATTAGGGGGAGGAGCTGGGGCAGGTTTTGGGGCAACAATTGGGGCATCAACTAGACGACCATCTGTTGCTATACAGGAAACAGAACCAAACTGTTTTTTCGACCACTTTCTCTTACCTGTTCCTAGTAGCTTGAGAGTAAGTTTAATTAGCTGCGTCTTATTGCAACCCGGATCACAGTAACAGTGTAAATCAGCGCTGAATCTTAGTATTTCGGAAAGTAAATCATAGGGTCCTGGAAACTAATACCCTGATGCGGGGAGCTTTTTTGAAATTATGCACCCGGGTTGGGCTCCCAGTGAAGTCCATCGATGGACCATAGTTATTTCATAACCCATCGATGGATCATAGTTTTTTTCCATCAAAATAAAGATATAATTTTTTTGAATGAAATATTCAAATGCTATAAAATTCAGCATCACATGGAGTCGAAATTTTGTAACGTGCCGTTATTTTTGATAATTAAATCTTCTGTTAGTTCTGGTGAGACCAGAGTAAATATGGCGTCTAGTAAACTCGATTTGGGGGCAAGAAATGCGGCAGTTTTTTTAGATTAGCTCAAAAACGTCCCAAAATAATACGTTGGAAAGCGCTGAAATGCACTGAATTTACGCAAGAAATGAGTTCAAAAAACTGTTACGAAATAATGCGCTGAAAATTTCTGCAATGCGCGAAAGTATGACAAAAAAGAGCAATCGTTTTTTTTACATATTTTGTAGAAAATAATGCGATGAAATGGCACGCGAGATAGTTCGCCATTTCAGTTAAATTTGATCAAATCCCAATTTACTTTAAATTGATCCAAAAACGGTTTGCATAATTTAATCAGCCATCAAGCAATCGCATCCGGGAGGTTCCCAGTGAATTGGACAGTCAACCAACAGCTGACTATGACGAGAGTAGTGTCTTCGTCACCAATAAATTGCCAATATGTCAGGCCAAAAACGGTTAGTTTATCAGGAATAGTTTTATAGAGACACAGAAATATACCAATTAGTTCAATCAAAAAGTTCAGCGCAAAAAGCTTTCATATTATTGCACTGAAATGTGATGAAAAGCGCTGAAACTTTGTCAGATATGCGCTGAAATGCGATGATTTTTCAAAATGTTCAGCGCAAAAACCTTACATAATAATGCACTGAAAAGGACTGAATCGTTGTAAGAATTGCGCTGACATTTCAGCAAATTTTTTGCGAAGTTTCCGCAGGTTTTTTTGCCCAATTTTTTGAAAAATCAGCTTATTTCAGCGCATTTCTTACATAATTTCGAAACATTTCTCGACCCGGGTTGTAAAAATCATCGTCCATTTAAAACTAGTATGAACCAATAGGCAAAGAAGGATAGATAACATCAGTTTATCCCTATTTTTTTAAATCTTTTAATATTACCTTTAGACCTCATTAATTTAGTACCAAGTTTAGACTTCGACTTATCAAAAGACCATGCTCAGCAAAAATTGGTATGCAAAGACCATGCTCGATCCAAAATAGCTATGAGATGATTTTTGCTAAAAATTCGATATTTCATATTCTTAGAACCAAAGCTACTCAAAAAATTTGTAAACATTTTTTCAGTAATCGGATAACAGTTGTTTTTACTAACTCATTTGCTATCATTCAAGGCCAAGCAACATTTTTAGTATACTAATTGCTTTATATTAGAAATTGAGTATTTCTGAAGTTTCTGGTCAATTCACAAGTTATCTTTCAAGTTGGATTGTCCTGGTGCCTTTTTGATAAACGCTGCTTGTTATTTGCTTTACCATGAGCAGTTAAAAGATATAAAAAGGAGAAACAGCAAACTTCGAAAAAAAGGACTTATGAGATTTTTTTTGCTGAAATCATCCCATGAAAAGATTATACAGCTAAAGTTGTTTATAAAAGACTTTTACGGACCAATGAGCAGTTTTTGCTTGAAATAAAGTAGGGAGCCCGAACGAGTAATTTTAATCAACATATTGGACCCAACTCTTGTCCGTAATATAATTTTTGAGTTTTTTCATAAATCTAAGCTTAGACTACGGTCCGTTTTATTGGCATCAATTTGTGAGGGCTGAGCCAAAAATAGACTTTTTTCGTCATTGTTTGAGATTTTTTTGGTATCTGTTTTATTTGAGCTGATTTAGTTAATTTGAATACAAAATCACAGTTTTCTCAATTATGGAAAATTGAATCATTGCCTGACCAATGTCCAAAAAAATGAACAACTCAATTTTGTTGGGGATTTTATGACCCATGTTTTAAGATTAGAGTTCTAAGCGTGTATAGCAACTAG
>NW_027449857.1:0-22823 GCF_964194025.1 Convolutriloba macropyga
TGTAGGTACCAGAACACTAGGGTTCACCCCCGGTACTCGTATGAGTCTTAGACTCGTCGGTGCGGGTCCCTGTCAGGTCAGCCATATAGGGGCGAGTAGGTAGGAGATACCTGTCAGGTCAGCCATAATATGCAGGTGCAGCATCATTACTCAAGCAAGGCATCACTGTTGCACAGCTGACAGGACATATCGCCAGTTCCAAATTCCAATATATTGTTGCACTCTCTCTCTAGGTACTATACTTAGTACTTACCTACCTCACATGTGTAACCAACCATTCACATGTGTTAAAGTAAGGTTGGACCATGCACCGGTAGGTACCTACAGTAGGTTGTTCGGTAGGTGAGTGGATCGTTACAGGGGGGCCAGAGCCAAGGGCAGGGGCCAGGGGGATGTGACCGTACCAGGTCAGAGGTTGGTCGGTAGGTATCTCCTAGGTACCTACCTTACGGTAGCTACCGAGGTACCGTAGGTATGTGCGACGGCAAGGTTTCTGTGTGGTTACGTGCATCATGGTAGGTACTCGTACTAGGTAGGTACCCTCTTGGCTCGGGTAGCTTTGGCAATAGCTCTCTACCTACAGTACATACTACAGTAGGTACGAGTACTGGTATCGGGAATTGGCCGGCCTCTACCAGGCAGGCAGTTCGATGGTACGCAGCGCTATTATTATTATACCCTCTAGCTAGAGAGAGTCTCTGCCCTCTCTCTCTAGAGTCTCTACTCGTACCTACCGGTAGCTAGTAGCTACCCTACCTGAGCTACCTCCACCTCACTACGAGTACTAGTACTACTCGTACGGACTACCCTACCGGCATGGTGGAGCTAGACTCTAGCTAGAGCAAGTATCCCTACAACACCAGTCACTGGGTCGACGACTCGACGGGCTAGGTTTTTAATTTTTATGTACGGTGGTACGTAACATTCCCGACATACGTTCAGTTTGCCTAAAATCGTACAATTTTTACCGGTGCAATGCCCTACCCGGGTCCAGGATGGTGGAGGCATTCCTCCTCAGAACCAGAAATTATCACACTCTTTGTCAGCACTCTGTGTCTGCGGTAAGAGTGTCTATGTGTGTATGTGTGTCGACTGGGTGAGGGTGTGCTGACGAGCTTGCATGTGTACGTGTATGTGTTTGTGTGTGTCTGCGTCTGTGTCTCAGTCTACCTGCTTATCTATCTGTTTTGGTCTGTGTACTGTTGGTCTATATGTTCTACTCCGTGTGTGTGTGTGTGTGTGTGTGTGTGCGCGCGCGCGCACGCGTGTATGTGTCTAAATGTGTGTAATATGTTTGTGAAGGACAGGTAGGCTTGTCCGTGAGTTTGTCAGCTGCTCTGTACTGAGTGTGTGTGTGTCTGTGTGTGTCTATGACGTGTCTGTCTGTCTGTCTGTCTGTCTGTCTGTCTGTCTATCCATAATATGTAAATGTGTGTATATATGTGTTTGTGTGTCTGTCTATGCGGGGACGTCTTTGTGTCTTTGTGACTGTCTGTCTATGTCTCTGTGTGTTTGTATGTCTGCTTGACGGTCTATCGGTCTGTCGCTCCGTCTGTCTGTTGTGTGCCCTGCCCAACTGTTGTGTGCGTGCGTGTGCGTGTGCGTGTGCGTGTGCGCGTGCGTGTGCGTGTGCGTGTGCGTGTGCGTGTGCGTGTGCGTGTGCGTGTGCGTGTGCGTGTGCGTGTGCGTGTGCGTGTGCGTGTGCGTGTGCGTGTGCGTGTGCGTGTGCGTGTGCGTGTGCGTGTGCGTGTGCGTGTGCGTGTGCGTGTGCGTGTGCGTGTGCGTGTGCGTGTGCGTGTGCGTGTGCGTGTGCGTGTGCGTGTGCGTGTGCGTGTGCGTGTGCGTGTGCGTGTGCGTGTGCGTGTGCGTGTGCGTGTGCGTGTGCGTGTGCGTGTGCGTGTACTGCATGTGCGTGTGTGTGTATCTGTATCTTGGCAACTGTGTGCGAACTATGTTTGTTTGTCTACCTGCTCTACAATTTCGCGGTTGTCGTCCCCAAGGCTCAAAACACAGCCTCTCTCTGTGTGTGTGTGCGTACTCCCTAGTGTTAAGTCCCTCGGTCTGTTTGGCTGTCGCGAGGGCCATGACCGCGGATCCTGGGTGGCCGGGGAAGCAACCCTCCGTGATAATAATTCGTGTGTGCTCCTTCATCCCCTAGCTGTTATGTATTAGTGCAGGGCAGGGCAGGGCAGGCTTGGGCAGGTTAGCCCGGCCAGCTACCCGGGGGCGAGCTAAAGGCATTTAGTTTGTTGCTAGTTGCCACACCAATATGCCAATCAGTCAAACCAACGCTCATGACCAATATTGTGGCCAAAATCGGCAAGCTAGCTAGCGGTACTTTATTTATATAACTCATTCACAATTGACCGCCAACCACAAATCTAACGTACACTGGGTCAAAATGAGGCCTGAACCACTGGTCCAAGCTGGTCCAAGTAACAATTCCGATTTATCAAGTACATGTTTTTAAAAGATACGGGTAGTGGTACCAGGTACCTACCTGGGTACTTTTACCCTCGGCGGTGGGCGCCCGTGGTTTCACAGCAGATATTAGGAATATTGCAGCGGATCTATCGGATGCGGTGACATCATTCGCAGGCATCGATATCATGCTGTATCTTCGGTCTACAATCTACATGTACTCTCTATTTAAAATTGTTACCTGGTGGCTGGTACTAGTACAATCCAAAATTCATATTATCTGAGCAACGTACGCCGTACGTGCAGACGTACGTTGCAACTTGGCACTCCGCAGACCGCACTTGCATGGGGGATGTGCAAGATACTGTACGTGGTGTGTGAAAACAACCGCCAAGAGACCTGTTGTCCATTTCATTACAACATGTGACGAATGTCACACGCTGTTCGCCGGATCGCCATACTGCGGCCCGTGGAACGCACCAGGAGCGCGGTGGTATGGTAGCTGGTAGGTACATATAGCACGTTGGCTCGCCGCCTGACAGGCAGACCGCCATCGACGGTCCTTGAACCGTTGTTCCTACTCCCTGGACTTTCGTTCATTCTAGAAGTGATGGCTTCCGTAAGGAGTAGCCTGCTCTTGGCAGCCGTGTGCATTGTGTTGGTGGTCAGCGGGGCCCATGGTCTAACCGAGGATCGCGACTCCCTCTGTGAGAGGTGCGCCGCTGCGGCCGCCTTCTCCGAGGAGTGCGCCGTTTGCAGTGACGATACGACCATCATGGTGCTCGACGAGGTAATGTTTGCAGACGACGGTGTGGAGGAGGTCGAACTGTTTGCAAATGACAAAGATGATGATGACTCGGACGACTCGGACGACTCGGACGACTCGGACGACGACAAGCGCCGCACCCGGGACAAGTCTAGTCAGGGGTGCGAGGGCCTCGGCGACAAGCCGAAGATCACGAAGAAGGTCGAGCGCGCTCTGGGTAGCAAGAAGAGCAAAGCCAAGTCCCATCTTCGCTCGGCCAAGCGCTACGCATCTAAGGTATCCCTCCTGTTTCAACGGCTTGATCGCTCCGTTGTGTTCTTTGCTCCGCAAGCGGCCGCGAGCAGATGCCGCTGCGTCAGGTTAGCCCCAGGCCGCCATGGGGTGTCGAAATCCTCTGTGCACTGACGTCCGCAATTTCTCTGTAACCCCACAGACCAATGTCTATATCGCCGGCGACTCCATCATGCATCATCTCCGTGACAGGTCCTGTGAGAAGAGGCTTTTCGACGACTTCAAGGGGCGCGGTTTCAACAGCGGCATCTCAGGTGAGCCCCGAACCCAAACAGTCCGTTCGCACCCCCTTACTTCACCAACATTTCCCGCCACGGGGTTCGCTGAAGACAACCAAGTGGTCTCGCCTCCCTAGTGATTCCATCCTCGTCTGTGCGCTCACAGGATTGACTGCCGCTGGAAACCTCGCTCTGGTCAACTGGATCATGGAGGACACCGACATGGCCCCGAAGGTCTTCTACCTTGCCATCGGCATTAACGACTGCCGCCGCGGCCGGGACGGCGATGACGTCGCCGAGTCGATTATCGAGACCATTAAATCTGTCAAGTACTACTCGCCCGGGACTGCGGTCAAGTGGCAGAAGATCTTGCCAGCTGCCGACGAGGAGGACGACTGGGAGGGAGTGAAGTGGAAGGACCAGGATGCCTATAAGTGCGTGGAGGAGGCCAATGAGAAAGTGGAGAAGTGGATTAAGAAGCACGATGACGACACCTGCATCGAAGTGGTGGATCTTGAGGACTTTGTGCTCAAGAGTGGAAAGATCAGGGACGTGTATGGGGACGGTCTGCACTTCGATGACGGTGGTGACCTCAAGGGCTACTGCAAGGAGATCACCGATGAGGTGGAAGACTACAGGAAGAATGACGTTTCGTCCCGCTCCAGCGGCCTCGAGCCATGGAGGGACGTCAAGCCCCTGCACTTCGAGCCAGAAGGAGAGGCATACTTCAGGTGGAAGTACTCCGAGTGGACCGAATGCACCGGGGAGTGCGGCTCACAGCGCCGGACTGTCAGCTGCCTCCGCTTCGAGCCGAACGCTACTGAAGGCACACCTGTGGAAACTCAGCTCTGCGAGGATGTGTTCTTGAACCCTCTGGAGCGCATCTGTGACATGACTAAGGAGTGTGTGGCTAGGCTGCCTGCCCCACCTCAAGCCCTCGTCCACCAGCCCAACACCTTTGTGGTTTCAGTTCCCGCAAGTACTCCTGTGACACTTACCATGAACGACAACGGCTCATCCGGCGACTGCTCCTCTACAGTCTCGCCTCTGCTGATCGGTATGGCAGTGGTGACTGGCGTCCTGGCACTCCTCCTCGCCACGGCTGTTGGCGTAGCGTTCTCTCAGTCCCGGAAGCTGAGAGCAACAGCCCATGAGCAGGCCCCAGCCCAGCCAGTTATGACTGGCGAGGAGAAGGCCAGCAGCGTTTGAGCAGTGCCTCATGGGCCATATTTGCCCCAGTGGATAATGTTTTGTTTTGATTTTGCAGAGAAGTACTGATTCGAGATCTTGAAGCTTATCGATCTCTTGCCGCCCACGTGACCTAGTGTATAATGCTTTTGTTTGCAGTGTAATATCTGCCTAAGTGAAATTGACAACCCAGCACCGTTGTGTCTTCACCCAAGCGCCTCACTGACTTGCGCATAAATGCCGGGTGAACACAGCTGGCTGTTAGTCGTCCTGTATACACCACCCGTCTCCCATCATCTGTTTGCTTCTGATTCAGGTGATGTACGGTGCACCTGGCCATGCACCATGCCATGGATGGCTGCATGTATGTTACTCTTCATGGGCTCCCAATGCAGGCATCCACATTGAGAGCCGCTTGAACTGTTTTGGCTTCACCGCTGGCCGTGCGTTGCCTACTGATGTTTCACGATTTCATACCTGCAATCGGTCACAGCGACTGATAGCCTCTCAGCTTGATGTGGAGACTACCCATCTACTCAGCAAAGTTGATCCCTCACTTCCGTGCGTGGCAATGCCTGCCGCAGTGGGATGCCGCAATTCATACATCTCTGACACACCGTGCATATTTCACATCTCAAAATGCTTTCTTCCCGGCGTGGGGCAGGCAAATTCGAACATGCAGCGATGACTGCGACCATGGTAACGTGTGGTGCCTGCACTGAGAGAGGGAGAGCAAGAGAGGGGAGCAGGCGGAGCGGCCGTAAAGACCGTGAAAAGTGAATTGGCCTGGCAACCATGCGGCAGTGGCGCTGTGCACAAAGTGGATATGTAGCCTTTGAGCAATGTATACTTGGGCATACATGTACGTTTTTTGTTGCAACCATGACGCCAAAGTCCAATGGGATGTAAACTTTGGGTATGACAGCTTCCTGAGCAGAGCACAAAACAGACCAGGGCCCACCCCATGACGGCGACCCGGCACTAGGGACACAGCATGCGGAGCGATGGCCAGGTTGTCTTACACGAGTGATAAGGGCACACAGAGATGTCATTGGGCGATGCATGAGGACGTGGTGGCCTTGACAGTCCAGGGGAGACGGGACACACCGGCAGAGCCATGCACTCCCCCTCAACCCCCCCCCCTCCCCCCTGGGGTGGTTATCCATCTAGGGGGTGGATGATCGGCCGCTCAGCCTGCCTAGCATGCTGGCTCTCAGGGCTGCATGTTTCTCGTCAACAAGGCATGATGTATTAACCAGCAGGACAATTCTGTACTCGTGGGCAGGGCCAATGTCTATAACAGAGCAAACACATAATCAGATGATCATGCTCCAGGGCCCGGTACTGATCACTGCTATCTGTGAATCTTATCTCCATGTAGGTTACCTGAAGGTTGAGCGATTTCTACGCTCGCTCTCTAGCTTGTTTCATGAGGCCATGCGCACACGGATCGGGCATGCATTACAGCCCACGGTATGTGACACAGCACTCGCAGACCCCCTCTCCATGGAATATTGCCCACCATGCCCTTGTTATGCTGGATGCAGTTCAGCTTGAGTTCAGACAAAGTTTTCACTGCGGCACGAAAGACTGGTTTCGACCTTCCTGCTTCCTGGGGTGGGGAGAGAGAGAGAGAGAGAGAGAGAGAGAGAAAGATGAAAGCCAGCTGGCACCGCCAGAAGTGTACAAGGGACATCAAGGTTTTTACCTGTATAGTCCGCCCTTCCTGGTATTGTTGTGGTCTATGTGTGTCAATGTGACAGACGCGCAGACAGCCAGACAGACAGGCGAACACACACTTTAATTCTGGAGGTATTTGGATAAGAAGTTTTAAGTTGCAGCAGTAGGCGGCCGTCTGGCTGGTATGTAGTATGTACCCACAGCAAGGACCTCAGGAGGAGTGGTATTGTAGTTTTAAACACAATGGGCTCGGTGTATGCCTCCAGAGGGTCCCTTCCCACATTTTCCTAGGGTATCTAATATCTTATTATATCTACCTAGGGGCTAGGCCGGTGCCCTGTCGTGCCGACTGCTTTGTCTCTGTACATGTTGATACATGTGCATAAGTACGTACGAGTACTATGGCGTACGTACGCTGTACGCGCGATACATGGCCCGGGCGAAATGCGACCGTTAAACGGCCGCGTGAGGCTGCAGTACGTTTTACAGTGGACATGCTTTCACGAATTTAAAATTAACTTTGCATTATTATTATTATTATACAGAGCAGTAGACTGTAGATCCAAGCCTGAAATTACCCCAACCCAGGTGACAGTTGGCGGCTTGGCGCGCATTGTGATCTGTGTCACCTAGATTGGGGGATATTTCACTACAAAAATATTCAAGCATATTCTGGCCGCGCATCATAGTAGTAGGAGATAGTTTTTTAAAGTTTTAACGAGTCTGGTTGTCGAAAAAAAAGTACGATTGTCGATGTCGGATGATCGCAACTTCGCACATAAAAATAACCTCTACTAGCTAGTAAAGTTATGTTTCATGATTTATTGTATACAGTATTTAATCATTATTATACGTCGCTAGCTAGGGTACTAGCTAGTACTAAGTAAGAATTTTTTTCTTCCATCCCCGGCCGGGAGGAGGTAGGTACCAGGGTTGGACTGATATCGGGAATTTGGGACATCAGGCTGCACTGATATTTATCCGCCTGAAGTTCAGTGCAGCCTGATAAATATCAGTGCAGTCTGATATCCGCCTGAACTTCAGCCTGAACATCCAGACTGATATGACTGAAGTGGCTGATATCAGACTGATGCGGGGTGATGCACAGAAATTTTCCGAGCTGGGAGACCAGGGGGGGAGTGGGGACACAGGGCGAGAGACAAGGGCGTGACTGGAAGACAAAGACGATGTATCCTTAGTTACGAGTACAAGGTCTGCTAGCTAGTACTACTAATTAAGGGTATGACTTGCTGATAGCAGATAGACTATAGACAACGCCGGAGCTTGGACTTGCTGGCATGGACGCCGGACACATACCCGTACGGTACCTACTGCTCACCATACATGCATCATCATACTCGTGAAAGGTTGATAATAATACAGCCGTTGGGTAATAGCCTATTCATCATACTCGTACGAGTACGAGTACACTATACACCATATATACCGTCCAGTAGCGGCCACCCACAGCAAGGTTGAACTAAAAAAACGGCCCCAACTGGCCGTATCCTTGGCATTTACACGGTGTACCACCGTACGGGACCCCCCAAGACTGCAAACATCGACGTTTCACAGCCAAAAACGAATACCTGGGCAATTTGAAAAATATCAGTTCAGTCGGTTTTTGGGGTCAATATCAGACTGGACTGATATTTCGGATATCAGGCTGATATCAGTTTAGACTGAACTGAACCTAAAATATCAGTCCAACCCTGGTAGGTACCTACCCATGGCCCATGGGCCATGAGGACTGAGGAGGGTACCTACTCATGTATCATGTACCATGTTGGCACTTGGCCGGCCGGGGAGTCGCAGAAGCAGGCCGCAGGCGGTACGGTAGGACTCGCACATCTCGCAAGTGCGGGTAAGTAAACGTGGGGTATCTCCTACAGGCTACAAGTACTAATCGAACTTTACGAGAGTACAGCGCATCAGACCCGCGTATATATGTGTACGCGTAAACGCGGGCTTCCGGCCGTTGGTGTACGTTGTATCAACAACTCTAGCGCTGGGTCGGGAAGGATCCGGCCAACTGCCAAGCAAAGTGACCGAGGATGATGCGCAGGAAGTTTCTATCATGTGGCAGTTTCCGCTATGGTAGGCGATGCGTTTTGCGGAGTGTCTCTGCATGGGTGTTGCACTACCCGTGTAAAGCGATGTACAGTCCACAGAACACATGCAGGTGCGGGTGTGTTTGCAACACTCATCGCATTGACGATAACTTATTTGTGTCTGTATGTGTATGTGCGCAGTCTGCAGCGTTTTGGGACCAGCAGCAGCACACCAAACGCTGACCCGCCATTTGAATGTGTTTTACCGATTCTGTGTAAAGTGAGAACTGCTTTCCATGCTCTTTTCGACGAGGCTGGCATCCCCCACTTGTGGATGATTACATCGCATGGATTCTACCACGACCACGGCCTCGCTGCTTTCATTTGCAACGGTCCATGCCAGCGTTGCACTGCACGGGAATGTTGCGGGACTGCAGACTGCACTGGCAAAAGCGCAGCCTGCATTCAGCGCAGTACGACATGGCCCCGTGCACAGCCGACTCCACTGCTGCAGACTGCATTCAGTGCAAACTTTGCAGACTGCCGCCAGTCCTGCACTGCATATTACATTCTGCATGGAGGCAATATACTGCAGCGCAGTCGTTTTGCGCCTGGCTGCGGACAGCACAGCATAGATTTGTGCAGCGCAACGCTGGTCCATTCCCCACAACTCCCTGGAGGGTACATGGTCTCGCTACAACTGCATATGTCGTGCGGAGGAATCCCCCACCCCGCTGTCAGGCACCCCCCCCCCCCCCCCCTTCTGTGTTTTCACTCTCTTCTTGCCGATGAAGCCACCTCCCTACATGCCCGGATTGATTCGCGGCCTGGGACGCAACTCTGTCCTGTGAGCCATCCACCCTCTCGTGCAGACATGGAGGTCGTCTGCGGCTCCCCTGCGGTGCGCTTAGAATCAAAGCCATGCATGTGCTTGCCCTGCCTTGGACATCCTCTGCCAGCCGGATCTTCTCCCAGTGGCAGCGATGTGGCGAAACGGCGGATGTGCCACACACGTCCAATTTTTTGCGGCACCAGCATCTCAAAAAAATCACCTCAGCAGGCACCACGAGTACACGGCACGGTCATATTTTCAGGAGCCAGTGAATCACCGTGCAGAGCCAGAGAACACTGCTGTGTACGTACAGATGCAAGCGTCCAGGGGTATGCGCAATACTTCGCGGCCATCATTCACCGTCTGTTGCCTCGGCTTCGAACGCAATCTGTGTGGGTTACAAATGCTTGGACTCGGCCCGACGCTGGCAACAAATGGCAAAGATTCGTCATAATGTGTGGGAGAGCGGAGGTGAATGGAATCCCCAAGCTCACATCACATGCAGAGGCTGGTGGGATCGCCTCAGTGCAAAGCTGCGTGGACTGTGGCTCCTACAGCGGAGGGCAACACTTTGCATCCAAAAGAGTCGGACAGGCTGATGGACACAGGTATTTTGCTCATCTCATAACCTCGACAGGTCGGTGGCTTAAGCAACGGTTCCACGGTCCTTAAAAATTGAATCATCAATACTGGTCTTTCCAAAATCAACTGTGACATGCCTGTGGCTGAGTGGTTGAAACAAGGGCAACGAGGACCACGACGCGCGTGTACTGCTGCGCTTTGGACTGGAGATTTCGCCCTAGGACTACAGCAGGGGCTGTCGTGCCCGCTCCCCCTCTCTTCCCTTTCCACGACATTGCGGGATGGAACACTGTTTCCTGGCGTTGGCGCCCATCAGATGTCGTAGCGACGAGTGCCCTTGAAGCATGAGGGCACCATGTCAGCGTCGCTGCGGGGTGAGAAGCACAGCTCGGAAGGGCGCACGAGCCCGTCTACGGAATCTACAGAGGGGACGCGTTCAGCCTCTGTATGTGGCCCCCGGGAGCGTGTGTCGTATGCCGAGGAGGCACCCAGGCCGGAAGCCAAGGGAGCAGTGTAGAGTGCTCTCTGGAGGGAGCGGTGGTGAGCAGAGACATCCTCCCTCCTTGCGCTTGCTGGCTGATAGCCCAAGCGTGGGGAGTAGGCTCCCACAGATGGGGAGGCCTCCAGGGCGCCAGAGGGTCGGCCTGACAGCAGGACGGCATTAAGATGAGCAGCAAAGCACGTGAGGAAAACTAAGCAGAAGGAGACTGAGGGCTTGCCGGGAGGAGCATTCGGCTCTGCACAGGATGTTGAGACTGCTAGCGACGATGCAAGAGCTTTAGCGGCATCACATGCTGAACATGCTGCGGGACTGCAAGGTGAGAGACTTGGTCGGTGTGTAGTCCTGACCAGAGGGGAAGGACGGGGATTGAAATCAAGGGATTGGAAAGGCTTCCAGCCTGCCAAGGAGGGGAGAACCCGCTGGGAGAGCAAAGACAGGCACCATTTCACCTAACCAGAGTTCAATTCATCAGTGTGAGCTCAAGGACGCCTCTCACGCTTTGCTGCAGCATTAGGAGAGAGGCAGGGAGAACGAGGTGAGAGCAAGGAAGGGATACTCACATTCGGCGGCGCTCACAAACAGGGGATTTCCGTAGGCCGGGTTCAGGCATGCCATCGCTTCCTCGGAGTGGCACTCCTCATGACGATCTGCGGTGTCACTTTCCGGAGCGCTCCCCGACGCAATGCTGACATAATCGAGCTCAGAGCCGGCCTCGCTGCAAGGGGCTGTGTACAAGACGTCGGAGCCCCAACCATCATGAGAGAACTGTGTGCTGAAACTCTCTGACACATTCATGGCCATGGACCTGTCAGAGGAGTTTATGCCGTCAGTGCCAACGTATTACGCATTCACTCGGGCGAGAGGAGGCCGCGCGGATGGCAGGGCCGGGCAGGCCAGGGCTTAGACGCAGATCTCACCGCGGAATACGTAAGGCCATGGACCCCAGCTCATCCGCCATGCTGCACACGGCCATGCCTGGCCCTGGATGTTGAGCGGGCGAGCCCTCTACCCTAATAGCAGCTGGTGGGCCATCAAACATGGATGCTGCGCAAGGCAACCGGCACAGAGGCAAACATCAGGAGGCATGACAGGTCAATGCGGCTCACCTTCTTTCCTCGTCGAGTGAATCCATGCAAGTCAACACGGAAGCGCGACAGAGTGGATCAGGTGTTGTGTGTGCGTGTTTTTTTTTTTGGGGGGGGGGGGGGGGGGATGGGTCGTCGGCTTTTACCCAGGCTGTCTTCGCATGTGTTGTACAGGAGGAGGGAGGCACGGTCGATCTCCTCTTGGAAGGCTGCAGCGTACCAGTTGATGAACCATTCCTGGGTGATCCGCTTGGAGGCGACACATGTACGCACCCGCTGACGCGCTTGCTGGCTCTGGTAATACCCAACGGAAGGGGGGGGGGGGGGGGGGGGGGATTCAGAGTCGATGGATTTTGCTGAAATCCAAACTGGGGTATCATCACCCACAGACAACGCGACCACGTCCGGCATGCCATGCTGTTTGTTGATCAGAGCTCACCTCCACGGCGATCCACCGCCACTTCCACAGGCTCCTAGAGAGCTGAGCCCGGCGCAGCGCGGCCCCCATCCTTTCCCCGGCAATTCGGGAATCACAGATGAACGCTGCTGCCCACCTCCATGCACCAAATGCAGTGGCTAGGGTTTGGCGTGCCACCTGTAGAGCCGCACAGAGTGGCTGGTGAATTCATGGCCAAGAGGCACCAAGAGCCCAGGACCTGACACCCGTCTGCTCTCCAATGTGCCAAGTCCAAGAGGTGGGGGCCGCTCACCCGATGTGCGAGGCATGCGGCATGGCGCTCTGCCTTGTTGTGGAGTGCGAGCACCAAGGCCGCCCAAGATCTCAGAGAGGCTTGTAGGACCTCGCGAGAAGCCGCCCTTGCAGCAAGGCCTGCCATGACTTCAACCTGAGATGCGTCCAACACCGCGGCCCGCCAAGCTTTGATGGCAAGACGCTGGCGTCGAGCAGCGATGCAGGCCACAAGGAAGGCTAGACCATGGGCACGCCGCACAGCCCCACGCCATGCGGTGATGGCCCGAGAGGCCTGCCTCAATCCAACGGCCGCCTCCAATTTCCCTGCCTGAATTCTAGCAGCCGCCGCGTGGGCTACGAGATCCCCCCAACGTCTGACACAGCCCACCAGCAAGGCACGCCGGAGGCGGTCTGCACGCTGGTCAGCTATGATGTGTGTCCTCCTGCTGGCAGCGACAGTGCGTCTCCAGCTGTAGAAGGCCTCAGCCTAAGATGGCCCAGCAACAGCGAATGCACAAGGCGTCCATCAGCGGCAAAGCAACGAGCTTCTAAGAGATTCGGAGAAGGGCGTTCGGGGGAAGGAAGGGAAGGGACGGAGGGAGAGGTGTCTGCAAGTTGCAACGCAGAAACGGGAGGGATCCGCGGGAATAGAAATCTGTCATCGGAGCAATGCGGAATGGATGTGAAGAGAACCGTGAGGTGGAATGCTGACGAGGAATGGGATGGAATGTGAAAGAATGGCGAAAGAGTGAGCCGTGGTGTCGTGACGGATGGGTGAACCTGCCCTGGGGAATTGCCAGCCCGCCCTCTCCATGTCCCACCCTCTCCCCATGCAAAATCAGCCCCTGGGACCACCTGTGTCCCCTCTTGCAGACTGTTGACCCTCCTTTCCACCGCCTGACGAAGGACACGAAGGGTCCGCGCGTTGCTCTGCCATTCTGTCACAGCGCAACGCAAAGACACTGCCGCTGCCCTCTGTCTGCGAAGAAGCACAGCCTGTGCACAGCAAGGAGGAAGGTGGGCAGGGACAACCGCTCAGGTGATGGCTCACAGGCCAGACACGGTGAGTGCCTTGCCACTGAAGGGCAAGGACAAGAACAAACAAAGGAAGGCAGGAAGGGTTGCCCTCGGTAATGGGTGAGGAGAACATCCGAGCACATTCCAACACAGGGCATAGTCACACCCGCTCCTAGTCAAGAAAGCGAAGTGGACTGACGAACAGAGTGGCGGAAGCATCCCCGCAATCGCCAGCTAACAAAGACCAGGCAATGGACAAGCCCGGGGGGGGGGGGGGGGGGGCAACAGCACCGTTCTGCTCCAGCGTGCCCACACTGCCTCGCTTCGCCATGCTGCAACTGCGTTCAGAATCTGAGCAAGGGTGTGGGTGTATGTGTGTGTGTGAAGGGGGGGGGGGGGGGGGGGGTGACGGCAAAGGCACATTCAAATCAGTTATCCATGAAAGGGATGTGCTCACACCCAAGTGCTCCAGGACAGCTTCTGAGGCTCAAATTTCAGTACAAGCAAGTGCTGAGGTGGGGGGGGGGGGGGAAGTTGCAAGAGGCCTGTGGGAGTGGTCCTCCTCCATGTCCTCCCATAGGTGATGGCCACGCACCGTGTTCCTCTCCCGCCTGCTCATCGCCTCGGAAATTTGGCGGCGACGGAGGCAAGTGCGAGCAGCCTGGTCCGCCCAGGTGGCGAACGCCTGCACGTGGGATAAGAGGATGGGATGGGAAGGCGGAAGTAGGGTAAGGCATTGGTGAAGTCGCAGAAGCCTTTGGGCAACGGCGAGCAGCCTACCCTGCCCTGGCATTCGTGACAATCTCTTGACAGACACAACAGCGTGTATTGCTGGGGTAAATCCATGGCGGAGCGCAAGGAAGTGAGGGCGAGGGGGGGCAGAGCAAAGTCGAGGAACTCAACCAGCCGCAGAGGAGGCTCCAGAGGCAAGCCTATGGATAGTCATTGAGAGACAGCCAAGAAAGCGAGTAAGGAGGGCGCAAAGGTGGAATCCTGGAGTCCATGAAGACAACTGGGGCGCAAATGCTCGTCAGCGGCCGCCAGTAGACAGGAGGGTGTAAGTACGGGTTCAAGGGATACGCCAGGTAGATTTAAAGGGCCTGCACCCGCTTGGCGCGCTGTTGGGTCCACTTTGTGAACGTTGCCACCATCTTCTTGCGCTGTGAAACAACTGTGTGCCAACGTCGAACAGCCGCTGCAGCGATGCGTGCCTTCACACGGAACTCGAGGCCTGCGGCCGCTGCGACTGATCGCCTGGCTCCGAACAGAGCCATGCGCCACGCGCTGAGAGAGCGGCCCGCGAGAAGTTGCCGCTGGCAAAATGCGGCCTGCTGGTTCTGCAATAGTACAATGTCTCTCCAGGCAGCAAGCAGGCGGCCTGATGCCCTCCGAGAGATCAAGGCCCTGGCAAGACCGCGGCACCACCGCGTCGGGTTTCAGACAGCGCAGAACCTCTACGCCATCTGCCCATTGCCATTCCCCTCAGCGGCGATTGCCATCATCACCCATTTCTCGCTATATTCGCTCCACCGCGCCGTTCCGAACGGCTGTGCTCTGCCTCTCCCTGAATTCCCCAGGATCTCCTCCGCCCTCTTGCCCGAGGCAGAATGCATCATCTCCAACTTGCTCATGCATGGGGGCTGTGGGACAGGCAGAGGGAGAAGCAGGGGTTCCCTCACCTCGCCCGCTTGCAAGCCTGCTCAGACTGCCGGGAGTCATGCACAGCTTGGAGAAGGGCAGCCCAGCCTCGCCGGAAAAGAACGTTGCGGCGCATACCCAGGCTCGCCTGCAGGGCCCCTGTCTTACGAAGGCTTCGGTTCACGAAGGCAAGCCATGACAGCCAGGCAGTCCTCTGCAAAACGTAAAGCAGCACAGCTGCTCAGGACCGGTGACAGAAATCCCCTCGGCTATGGGGGCTCTCCTGCAGTAATGCTCTGCAATCCCTCTCCAAGGAATATGAGACACCGGCCAGGCAAGGCAAGGCAGGGAAGGAAAACAGGCGGGCCAATCACCATTCTCCCCCTCGCAGCAACCGACGCCATGCGCCTCTCCTCCGCAACCTCAGCTGCATGGCCGGCCCAAGAAATGAAGGCTCTGAACGCCCGAGCCGCCAGCAGGCAGGCGGCGTGCTGAGTTGCAACCTCCATCAAGCGGGACGACTCGTCCAAGGTTGTGGCCCAGCGGCAGAAGGCACTCTGCACTCGCTTTCTGCTTGCCAATGCCTGCGGCAGCCATTGGTTCAGCGCCGGCGGCGTAAGAGTGGAAGCCAAGCACTACAAGCAAAAAGCGCCCCCCCCCCCCCCCCCTTTACTTCCTCCAGCGCTCCACGCGCAAAAATCCCTGTAGCAACACCGTCCGCATTCTCTCCTCTTCCTGCTCACATCCTTTGGGGTGTGGCTTCACGCTTAGTGCAGACGCACAAACGACCCACAGCTCGTCCTCGTTTCCTTGCCCTGAACGCTTTCTCCAAAAGGCGGACACCCTTGCCAGGATGTATTCTCATCATCCCCACTCTGTTTCAATTGTCCGCGGCGTACCTGGGCAATGTTCAGCGCCTCGGCGACCAACTGCCGGCGCTTCCGCCAAGCCCTCCACGAGGCAAAAACCTTGGTCTTGGCTGACCTCGCACACTTCGCCCTCGCCTTCCATTCCTGAGGCCCGCAGTGGATAAAACAAGATTGGTCGGGCGGCAACAATGACAGCGAGCAACGAATTTAACTGGTGACGATTTCGCGGAATCACGGACCTTGAAGGCGTTGCCACCGGCTGATTGGAGTCTGTAAGCCACAGCAAGCTTCTCTGCGATGGCCGACCGCTTAGATTCCCTGAGGCGCAGCAGGTCGCAGAGCCATCAGAGTGTGGGGGCCAACAGCCAAGCCCAGCTCAGAGCCCGTGCTTGTCTGGACCGACGCAATGCTCTGTGACACAGACTGAAAGGGTAGAGGGACGCAAGGCATGCCAACCTGACGCTGTTGGTCCATTTGAGGAGCACACCAGTCACAAGCTTCAAGTTCCGGAAGGCCTGACGAGCATTGGTTATGGACAGTCAGGGGCGCTGTGTGCATTGGGGTTGGGTTCGGGAGCGGGGCAAAGAATCGGACAACCGTGGGTGAGGAAAGTGTGGCAAGGGATGTGAGGGAAGGGAGGGTGGGAGGGACAAAGGAATGTCAGCCCATCAGAGGCGAGACTGGACAGGTCAGGAAGGAAAGGACCGCAACAAGCACCCACGCAACTGCACGCAGTCGGTGACGAGCGTGACAGGAGCTGCTCCCAGACCAGCAACTACGAAGACTGTCACACTGTGCCGAAGCAAACAGCTCCTGCTGTGCGTCTCTCCCCCCCCCCCCCCCCCCCCCCTTTTCTGCTTTGCGTCCCTCCCCCTGCTTCCTGCAAGGGTTTGAGCCTGCTGGAAAAGGGTGAAGAAAGTGTGGGGAGGGGCGGGCATAGGAAAGTAGCACACCTGTGCAGCAACAGCAGTGGACAGCACCACAGCATACCAGCTGAACAGGAACCGGCGAAGGGTGCGGGTGTCCTGCATCCTCACAAAGGCGGCTCCCACAGCCTCCATCCTTGCTTGCGCACATGATATCTGCCACCATGCCTGCAATAGACAACCCAATAGCAGTGAGCTGGGCGCACCAAGAGTAGCGAAAGCGATGCGCAGGGTGGCGGGGGGGGGGGGGGGGGGGGGGCATGAAGAGGGAGGGAGACAGACAGGGGGAGCGAAAGTCACGGCAGGGGGGCACACTGCCCAGCGCCTATATGCAGATCTCACCTTGAAAGCCCACTTGAGAGTTACGAAGGTTCTTCTTGCCTGTGCATCTGAGCGGCCCTGGGCGGCCCAACTGGCCCAGGCCAAGAAGATGGCCTCTGCCAGCCGTCCACGGGCCCTCCTGCGGAATGCCTGGAAGGCGGCGGCCAAGCGCAGCAAAGGAAGGATCAGACACACGATGCATCCAAGGACTTAGGGATAGACAATCACGGACCTAAGACAAATTGCCTGCCGAGCCAAGTCGGGAGGGGAGACTCAGCAGTTGGCACTCAGCCGAGCAGACACAGAACAGCCGGGTCGCGTGCGAACTGCAGTGAACGCTCATAGTCATCGATGGGGCAGACGAGCAAGGAAGGGTGGGGCTGTACCAAAAGATAAGAGGCGAGGGAGGGGGGAACAACCTGGCAGGTGAGCTCCTCCTGCTTGCGCAGCTCCACACAGCTGCGCCACACCTTGAAGAGGTCGATGAGCAGGCGGCGCTCCCATCTACGGTGCATGGTGGACAAGATCCCAGCCAGCAGAGAGCAACGCTGGCGGGTGTGCGATATGGCCTGAAGGGGCAGGAAGGACAGGGTACCATGCACAGTAGAAAATCAGCCCTGCTCTCAGGTATGGGATGGATGGCGGCGGGGAAGCTGCAAACTGTCATGGGCCTTGGGCGGCCATCGAGACAGGAAAGAAGGGTGGAAGAATCTTTGCATGGGGTGAGGGATGCGGGAAGCCTAAGGGAAACAAAAGCTGGCTGCGGTCGTGAGGGGAGACAGATGTAGAGAGAGAGAGGGCAGAAGTGTTGGCAACGGGGGGCTGGTGATGACCTGTCGCCACTTGTGAATGCTTCTGGCCATCCACAACCGCTGCTGTCTGTGGAGGAACAGATCGAGGACCCACTCTGCGAGGCGGCCGGCCTCCCCAACCACAGCGAGGCCCGCCCATGCCTTGAGGACAGCGGACTTGACCCTTCCAGCCACAGCTGACCTCAACGTCGCTTCGCACACCTCGAGTCTCCGCCTCTCCTGCGCTCGGGCTCTTGATGCCTGGTGCCAGGCCTGAAGCCAGTGCAGGGAAATCCAGCCAGGGAACCTCCCTTTAAGTCTATTATGGTGATCGAAAGTGGGCAAGCAGGGGATAGCATCCGTCTGCGGTCACTTGCCTCACAGGGATTGACCCCGTTCACATGCAGCCGCACCCCCGCGGGTCGCAACGAGAAAGACGGAGGACGTGAACTGACGGGTGAGAGCTGTTCTCATTTCAAAGACGGACAGACTGCGGCAACTGTAGGAGGCGCCCTTTGCCTTGCAGGGAAGAGAGAAGACGAGTGTAGGCGTGACATGTGAAGAGGAGCAGGGGGGGGGGGGGGGGGGGAAGAAGCGGAGAATTGAGGTCTGAGTAATTTGATAACAAGTCATGGAGCGCGGCAGCAAACGATAAGCACATGGCCAGGGCAGGGCTGACCGACCTGAAGTGCCGAAGCCATCATCTCGGTGCTGACCTTCCAGATGCGCTCTCCCAGCCAGAAACGCTGGTAGCACGCCTCGTCCGCAAGCCTCTGCCACACCATAAAGCAGCGGCCAAGAACCCGCCTGCCCCTAACGAACAGTGCCCCTTCCACGGCCGCCTCCTTTGCAGCCTATGTAAGGGTGCGGAGGGAAGCGCACCGGCACAAGGGTCAGCCTCCTCTCCTCAAAACCCAGGGCATACATACCAGAGGTGGGAGCACAGGTGACGGCATGCCAGAGGTCATGCAGGACGGTGATCCCCAGGGGGGGCTGGGGGGACCTGTTCGCCGGCAATCATCCACCACCGCCACATGGCCATCGCAAGCATCCGGCGGCTCCTCCTGCCCCGTAGAACGGCAACTGCGGCCCGGTGGTGCACGGCAAGCTTTGCAGCAAACTGCCATTCCCCAAACACCTCTGCCCTCAGCGCCCACACTGCAGGGCATAAGCGACAGAATAAGCCATGAAAACAAGGAGCTGCAAAAGAAACCGTGACGATCGATTGCTGCCGTGCCAGGGCGTATGTATGGCGGGGTTGAAACAAGCTGGGTGCCTGCCTTTCTCTTCTGCAAGAGCCTTCACGGCCGACTGGAGCCAGGCCCGGTCCAGCCAAGCAGAGAGCACCAAATGTGCAATCTGCCGAGCAGCGCGGAACTGTATGTGTGCAATCGCCTGCAGAGGATGGGAGGACGACCGTCCCAGATGTGAGACACAGCCTCTGCGGCAGTGGCATTCCGTCATAAGATGCGCGTGTGTGTGTGTGTGTGTGTGTGTGTGTGAGAGAGAGAGAGAGAGAGAGAGGGAGGGAGACAGAGACAGAGACAGAGTGCAGGGGACCCAGCGTTTCTCACCGTGCTCAAGTCCGATCCGGGGTCTGCTGGGGCAAAGCCACGTACGAGGCCCGCACCGCCGCCGGCAGTGACCTCCAGGACACGGCAGAGCTCGAGAACGACCCGAGAGCCACGGTGCCATTCCAGGAAGACCTTGTGGAGGAGCCTTGCCGAGGACTTCGCAACCCTGTGCAGCCCACGGGATTAGATAGAAATAGGCATTCCCCAACGTGTGGCAGCGCGGTGCATGGAGAGGAGGAAGACGCACTTCCAGAGCGTCGCGACGTGACCGCGACAACGGAATGATATGGATCTCACACATTCACACGAACACGCGGGCGGTTGTTGTTGGATCCGACCTTTCAGCGACAATTCGGCGGTCCCTTTTCATCTTTGAGGCAAAGAAAGTCCACTCTGCTAGGAGCCGGCGGGCGATGCCCTGTTGAACTGTCGTCACGGCCGACGCGGCCCTCTGGCGGCTCCGAATTGCAACCTCGGCCCAAAGCTGCCACTCTTCCAGCACAGCGCGCTGCGTCCTGACCTCCCTCACAGCCTGATACCGCTCCATGCGATTCCTGCAAGGCAATCACAGGGAAAACGCCACTCTAAGCTTCAGCATCCCGTCCCGGCCCCGGTCATGCCTGCCTGCCGTGGTGTATTCCACTCGTTTTGGAATGCTTTCGCCCTTTCCTGCCAAAGGGGGGAAGGGCCGGGGGGGGGGGGGGGGGGGGGGGGGGGAACAACAGCAACAGCGTCTTGTCATTTTCTCGTGCCCTGGCCTGCTTTCCATGACGGCCTCGCACACACCTGCAGGTGATCTTCCTCTCTGCAAACCGCTGCCAAGTGGAGAAGCTGTTCTGGAGCTGCCAATGCACTGCCCGCCTGTTAGAGCGGAGGCGGAGTTCCTCCCGCGCTTTTGCCACAGCCGCTTCCACATCCGCCACTACCTCCTCTCGGACCTATGATCCCAACAGGCCATGGTAGGGTCTCAGACTCGCCAAGACCCAAACGGCGCACTCAAGCCCCCGCCCACAGGTCGCATCGCATGCCTGCAGTTCCAAAGCTATGCCGCCCTGCCTGCCTGCCGCCCTGCTTTTTCTGTCTCTCTGTCTTTCCGAACTGTTCTGGACAGCACACAGCAGGAGGCCAGGCCCGTCTCATCTGGAAGGCCGCCGGGCCCCACCTGCTCCACATGCTGGGCTGCTCCATCCTTGATGGCCCGCATCTCAGCCCGTAAGCCTACAAAGCCACCCAGCGCATTCATGGTTACCCACCAGTGCAGAGCAATACTCCGGTCGTGCATGGATACAACACAGAATGGAGTGCCGTCTGAGTGCAGGCAAGGCAGGATCGTTCTGAGGTCTCACCGTGCAGCTGCTGCTCCAAGGCCGTCTGTGCCGCCGCTTCCTTGTGGACATACGCCATCCACTTGGAGATCATTATGCGCGTCATGTTTGCAGGCAACGACGCCAACGAGGCGACCGTGCCCCGGCTGCTGCTGCTGCTGTGCACGCTCAAGGCTGCACTTGCAGCCGGCGAGGGGGGGAGAGAGGCCTCCAACGACGAGGAGTCCGCAGCGCCGTGCCAAACCATATCTGCAGGAACCCTCAGCATGTCGCAGCTCATCTGGATGCCCTCTAGAAAACGGTTCCGGAGCAAAACCTGCAATTCAACAGGAAGCGATGTCAGCCACCAGAAGGCAGCACAGGAGGAAAACTCTGCCGGTCATTCGGTTGCCAAACGAATCACCAAACGACCACCGCAACCACATGAGTGGCTGGGCGGGAAGGAAAAGAAGGTTGGGGGGGGGGGGGGGGGGGGGGGGGGGTTGACTGACAAATCAACACAACAAGGGCGGGAGCGTCTTTTCATGTTGGTTTGCAGCGAATATATGCCCTGGGTGCCCAGACCCCCACCCTCCCGTCCCCCGCACGTTGGGCTTCTCCTACTCCCTTCTGTCCCAGGCCGTCCTGGCTCTCTGGAGGGATCAAATATAGGCATGTTCCGTGCTGTGGCAAAGCCTCTGTATCTGCCACAAGAAGTGCAAATGAAGCAAAGGCACTGCCAAGTGTGTAGCGTGTGGCGTAGCCACTGAGGATCGCACCGTTGCAGTCTGCCAGCCCTCGGCAGGCTCGGGCTCCACCACCCACTGCTCTGCCACCCCAAACTTGGAATTGAAGAACCCAAACCGGCTCCGGCCTTTCCTCTTGGCCTGCATCATTTTGTTTGCGACAGAGAGGCGGAAGCCGGTCCACTCGGCGTTCCTTTCAATGACAAGTTGACACAGCGGCTCTGCCATGGCGCTCCTCTCCTCCTCGAGGCGCTCAAGCAGAGGGACCTGAAACTCCAAAACGTCACTCCCGGGGACGGACTGGGCCCTGAGCAGCCGCCCCTCGACTGCAAGGCACACCACCTGACCTTCCTTCAGCCCACATGCTGTCACCTGGCGCTTGTGGCACTCCGCAGGCTTGTCCCTGCAGAGATAAAGAAAAGATGGCTCAAAGCGAATCCATTGGCTTCCGTCCCCCGCCCCTTTGCCCTTTCTCCTTTGCCCCTCGCTCTGATACCAAGAACACCCGAATACGTTCCAAGGCTGTGCGTTGCCAACTCAGATCTTACCTTGCAGACAGCGCCTCGAACAGAGCCTTTGGGGCCACAGCATTGGATGGCCCGAGCGGCTGAGGGGTGCCGAGCCTACGGCCATCCCTCCCTCCTCTATGGTTCTGCCTTCTGTCGGAGACCGGCGTGTTTGTGTTGCAGTGAATGTTCTCCTTGTCTTGAAAGGGCTGCAACTCCCCCTGAGGTTTCTTGCTGCTAAGAGGCGCCTCAGCAGCGACTGTGGCAGCCCGTGTCGCATCCATCGCGAGCACTATAGTTTATTTTTGCCAATACCCTGCAGCTCCTGACGCCTGTGACAATGGGGGATATGGTGTCATGGCTCTAACAATGGCCAGCTGTGCCCTGACCTCTTTCGACCCTGATACTTGCTTCCCAAGTGATTGTAAATGAGATGCTGCCTGAAGGGACGTCAATGCCTGACAACTGTCGTTCCCCATCCACAGCCAACGGACCGCGCAAATACACCCGATAGGCAGGTTTTTAGGAAGGTCGCAAGGTGGTTCTAAATTGCTCTCACGAGCCCTGACGGACTGAGCAGCCCGTCAGTCTCTGACCTGGGGCCAGGCCGTACACGGGGAGAGGGGGGCTGCCCTCGGAGGGGCATATCCTGGCGGAATGAGAAGCTGCAAACCGGTTGCCGTTCTTAAGGATTGCGCAAGCGACAGAAGCCCGTTTCGAAATTGTGTGTGGGTTCGTGTACGGGACTTTTTGTCGGCCGGCAAGTTGTTGTTGTTGGGTTCGTGTACGGGACTTTTTGTCGGCCGGCAAGTTGTTGTTGTTGA
>NW_027449858.1:0-11916 GCF_964194025.1 Convolutriloba macropyga
CTAGTAAAAAAGCTAATCGAACGCAATTTGCCTATTATCTGCTAATACGTGCTGTTAAGTGTCAATTTAGTATTAGATGGAGGCCTTTTTTAAGCTAACGGTGCTCGCATCAAATCTCCAAGATTATAAAGGGCGGTTTTTTACGTTGGTCTGAAAATTTGAATTATATATATATATATATATATATATATATATAAGTAGTAAGAGAATCTGCCATATGCTTGCAGGGGGGAGGGGGGGGGGGGTCCAAACCCCCCTTACAAGACTTTTTACCACCAAAAAACTGATTCTCTTTTTGTGTTTTTGGCTAAGTTTTGCCAGTTTGTGAGAAGTTCTTAGGTTAAGCAGTCTGGCGCAACTTTAATTCACAAAGAGAAAATCAGTTTCTCGGTGGCTAAAAGTTTTGTAGGGGATGGGTTTGGACCCCGCCCCGGCAAGCAAATGGCAGATTTCTAATTTTGAAATGTTCCCTGCGTATAGAATTAGGTTTTACCTTAGTTCTAAACTCTCACCAAATGTTTTTGAGGAAAACATAAAAAATCCAATATAAGACACCAGAAGCCTATTATTTTCAAAATCTTCCAAAAAATTTTTCGAATATTTTCCAGACTTTTGATGTCCTGAAATGGTCTGAAATGGATTTTGCGCTATGAAGGAGCACTAAAAGAAGATTTTTTGTTGACATCACTTTTTTCACCAATGCAGTATGTCGCTCGAAACAAAAAAAAATATAATTTTTTGAGAAAAAATCGAAACTTTTGATGTCCTAAAATCGTATGAAATACATTTTGAGCTATAAAAGAGCACTCAAAAATGATTTTTTTGTTGACTTTACTTTTTTTCACCTATGAAGTATGGGGGTGGAAACATACAAAAATTTCCAATTTTAGGAAAATTCCATATTAGGACTTCCAAAAAAATTTTGGAAGTCCTAAAATGGGATGAATTGGATTTTGCGCTATAAACGAGCACTCGAAAATGATTTTCTGTTGACCTAAATGATTTCACCATCATAATAGGGGGTCAGAAATATGTGAAAATTCAGAAAAATTTAAGATAAAGCAGAGGAAAAAAGTTGGGTTCTTAAATGGTATGAAGTGGATTTTGCGCTATAAAAGAGTAATCAAAGGTGATTTTTCGTTATCCTCATTTTGTTCTGCCGATTAGAGCAGTAACAACTCAGGTTATGGAATGGTCTGAAATAAACAAATATCAGTCAGAAGCTGTTTTTGTTGAAAATACTTTTGCAAATGTACAGTACGATGAAGAAACCATGTCTTTTTTTATATTCACTCTTAAATATGTATGTTTTTAAGTATTACTGCTTGCACGTGTTCAGTAATTTACTTCTTTTGTATGGAAAAACATTTGAATAAAATGAAAGCATCAAAAATTTTATGTATAAACATATGTGTATTCATTAATATGATCCTGAAGGTATGCATATAGGTATATATGTATTTAAGTAAAAATGACTCTGATTAAATGTAATCGCATGTTTGCATGAAATTAAGCTTAATAGTATGTATGTATGTGTGAAGAAATTGTTATTGTGTGTATTTATCAAGTCCATTTTGGGTTGCATGTATGTATGTTCTATATGTATATTGTGAAAAAATTGTAAATATGTCTGTATGTGTTTGTATATATGTATTTATATGCATGCAAGTCTGAGGAGAGAAAATCATTTACTGATGTTCCGACCATGCCTTTTTCGAAAACAGAATATTCTACACCTATCCAGGTGCCATTATAAAAACCATCAAGTTTTTTTGAAAAAATTGTGCTTTGGTCTTTTAATTCTCAGCAACAAAACGAAAAAAGTGGCAACAAGAGACAAAATTTTTGGTCTCCTGAAAATGGTTTTTGAAAACAAATTTTTGTAAACTTATTCAGCCAGCTTTTTAGAAATGAGCAAGATTATTTACCAAAAAAATATGTATTTGAGACAAATTCTTGAGAGACAAACAATAAATTGAGCTAAGTAAAAAGAATAAATTCTGTAAAAACCGAAAGAGTTGGTGGGAAAAATATGGTATGCAGCAGCAGCAGAATTTTGTACTTAAATGAAATAGAATGATAGCAATTCATCAAGAGCTTAAATCAGACAAAATTTTAATGATGTACAAGACGAAAAATTTCCACTGGAGCTGTAAATATCGCTAAAATTTCAGAATTAATTAGCCACTTGATCAATTAAGCAAGGACAGACTCAACATCTGTATGTGTGGGATTTGCTAGAAATAGCTTCAGTAGTGTAAAAGTCTTGTTTGCATATTGGGAATAATACTAATGGACAATGAGTGCTGGGACTGAAATCTTAACAAAAGCGAATCGCTTCTTCAGTAAATAGTTCCAATAAATTCAACTATTGAACACCGGAAGTAAATTACCCGAGCACCATAAAACATTAAACATCAAAAGATTTTTTTATAGTTCTTTCTCGAATCAATTTTACTGCGCATTCAGTAACTGTGTGTAAATTTTTTAGATTACTTATTGTTCTGTCGGCGTTTTAAAATAACCTCAACGAAACGATAGAGCATCAGAAGAAGGTACATCCAAAGGAATTTGAAATTAAAAGAGCAAAGTCTACAATTCATTGGGTTAGGAAGTCTGGCGAACATTTTAGAATTGAACACAACACTGATGCTACCTGCTACTGCTACTACCTACTACTACAACCTATAACTTCTATCTACAATTAGTACCTACTTGTGCTTTTACCTACTAGCACTACCTACAACTGCTACTAGATACTACTACTAACATCTGAAACTGATTGTTTTTTATTAAGTTACACTAGTACTAACGATTACAACCTACTCCTACTTTTACTACCTTCAATTATTTTTTTTGTTTACTACTTATCTGAAACAATGTGTTTTTGTTTTTCTAAATATCGAAAACAATTAAACCGATTCTTATCTCTAAAGACTCGTTTAGAAAAACAACAGAAGCTGTTATCTATTTTAAGGTAACTTTTTCTGATTGACACAGACCTACAGACTTTACCGACCAATATTCTCAACAAAACATCAAGTGTTTGAAGGTTTTTCAAAGATATGAAAGACTCAAAAGCTTTGTTGAATACATTAACTCAGCATTTTTCAAACTTAATGTTGATTTTCATCAGGTGGCATTTAAGATTAAATTTAAATTTTCTTAAATCAATGTAGAGTTTTTACTGTTTATCAAACAAGTCTAATTTTTAGAACTTTAAATAAGTGTTTTTGCAGATTCTTTTTTTGAAGTGCAATTTTTGTGTACTTTTGTTACTTATGAACGATCAGTCATAAGTTTACATTTTTTGTTCAAAGATCGGTTTTTGTTTATTCAGTGTATGGAGTTTTTTTCCATTTGCAATTAGTTGAAAGATATGGAGAGCAAACTTTTTTAAATTTCTAATTTGAAGTATTGTGTAGCGTTAATATTGAGGGCTTCATAATGGCGCTGCACTATGTCTTTTTATAATATCAACCCTATGGATATATTTTGCTTCAAAAATGTCTATAGTGTGTACCTAAATGGAACCAAGTATTTTACAACGTACCTACGTTATCCAATTATTTGAGGTTTTACTGTATATAGTTGTTTTCATATGCTGTTTCGAAGTCACTTGTTATTTCAATTGTCATGTTTTACACACCTTCTTCTGATTACATATTTTGCAGCTTATTGCATAGGCTGACAACTGCTGGACAGCCTGCCAAAAGGACAATGTATTAACTGAGTTTCATAATGAATCTTAGCTTCGGCTAGTGATGTGTTCCCAGCTAAGACTGTAATTGTGAACTTGCTATTGAAAAAAAATATTAGCGCTACATTGTTTTGCAACTGTTGTTATTTTAATTTCTTCCTAACTTTATTGATTTTAAATGTTAAATTGAGTGAAACAGTCAAGTTGGGTTTTAGAACTCAAACCCAAACCTTAAAATTAGGGGTTTGGCTCAAAAATTTTTTGTTGCTTTTCAACTTCTGCTTTCACCCAATGGACACCAAATGGCTACAGAGAAATACTTTTCGCTGAATATGAAACAAAAGACTTCTTTTTGACTGTTCAAAACTCAACACTCAGAGACGGTATGGCTTTGTATAAGGAACTATAAAAAATTGGAGAAACATGGTTTTATCACTTTGCCTATAAATTGAAACTTTGAGTTCGAGTTTGAGTTTGTGATCTAAAAAAGTATACAACGATAACTGACTCAAAAAAAGCGTTGTTTGTTAGTATTCTAAACTCAACATTTGGAGCCGGTATGGACTTCGACAAGCAAGTGTATTAAAATGGTGATGCTTGGCCAATCGCTTTGCATAAAAAATTAGGTTTTGAGTTTGAGTTTGAGTTTGTGATATAAAAACAGTATCCAAGGTGACTTTGAAAAAAAATAAGTATTCAAAATTCCCTCAAAATTCGCTGACCGGGTAACTTTGGATTACCAAATATAATAGAACGGGAAAACTTTTTGAATTTGTGATCTAAAAAAGTATTCAAGGGATAATTAAGTCATAATAGTTGAGTTGTGTGATATAATTGCGCATGCAAAACAAATGAAACACGTTCTCACAATCTAATTAAACTACACTCTTATGTAACAAATGAAATAAGCAGAAGAGATCTTTTGATTTTGGTATAGTTTAGAATTTGTCCTATAGTTTATTTGAAGTTTGTTTGACAAAAGGTCAGAAATTTATAATATATAGTTTTTTATGTTTCTTTCAACTTTGTATGAACAAAATACTATGCGAAGAGCCTCATTATTGTCTTTATCAGACAATAAGGAATTCAAAACAAGGGAAGATAATAGAATTGACGCTGGCATCCCAAGGAAGAGATATTGCGTAAACTTCTGTGTTCTAATAGATTTTTATCAAAGAACAAATACATCTTCTAAACCTAATAAATATTCAAGTTCTTTGTAAATACGTTTAAGGAAATGACATTAGAAATGCAAACGTAGTTTGTCAAAAAATGTCTTAAAGAATGCCTCGTTATCTCTAACAACAAACACTTAGTTTTTCCTTGCGAGACTTCAGTTCTATAATTGGTTCCTTTTAAGTAATCAAAACCAATGTCTTTGAGAAAACGCAGAGCTAGATTTTGTCAGTGTATTGGGAAAAAAATTATGACCACGAAGTTTTGGTTTGTTTTACCAGAAAAGCAATCAATGATTCCAAAAAAAGACAGTTAAAAAGCTGTATCAGTAATAAGTTTTTTCATAAAAATGTAATAAGTAGCTTTTTTCTTGAGTTTCACTACTTAAGCGTTGAAATGATATTCACATGGTCTATTATGCAATCCTTACTGCACAAGCTCTACCAGCGTTCCTGAAGAGTATAATTTTGCATTGTTTTATAGAAAAATACAAAACAACGTGATTTTCCAGAATCATTACAGAGTTAACATCTTTGACCAGTAATCCTTGAAAATAGAAGTGAGTGAAGCTTTTTAAATGATTAAAAATTTTAATAATTTCAGAAATTATTAAAACCCAACATGACTGTTTCACTCAATTTTTCCTGAAAAACGTTTCATGAGTTTGATTCGTTCTTCATTTTCTTCAGATAAATATTGATTAATTGAAAATCTAAAAAGTTAGAAAGAAGTTAATGTAACAAAAATTGCAAAGTTATGTAGCGCTAATATTTTTCTTCAATAGCAAGTTCACAATTACAGTCTTAGCTGGGAACACATCACTAGCCGAACCTAAGATTCATAGTGAAACTCAGATTGATCCTTTGAGCAAATTTGTTCGTTATATACCAACAGAAAACGTGAGCGGGGGATTTCTTAACGTTACTCAATACTCTACAAAATTAAAAAGAATGTAAAAATAAATTGATAATGAACGTACGACTTGGAACCAGTCGCTATAAAAACTAAAACCAATTGTAACCATGAAAATCGAACATGAACGCCAATTGGTGAGCTTCAATGAGTTTGAATTTTCCTGCTTATTCCATTGCTCTATTAAGTTAAAAATATTATGCTTAACTGGAACACAATGGCCGTCGAAAGGTAATACCTTTTAAACAAATTCAAGTCTACAAACTCATTCCTTAATTATCTTACTTTTTTGCATGCGTAAACACAGTAGAGTACATGTATATACGCCTTTTTGATCGCAGGCAGCAGCATATTTAAGTAGACTAATGAAAGTGCTTCTAGCTGAAAATTTTTATGCAAGAATTTTCGCAGAGCAGACTGAACTTCTCATAAGCGTAAAGCAAGTCTTCTGCTTTACGTCTAGATAGCAAGTCAAAACCTTTGAAATGTCAATGCCTGAGGTACTCAAGAGAAAATTCATTTCATTTTACAACTGAAAACGAAAAAGGTTTAGTCTAACTAATTTGACAACCGAGGACTCCTCAAAATATTATAGGATTTCATTGGAAAATTTTTTGGCTAATAAAACGAATGCTAATATCGCAGCCAACGAATGCTAATAATCCATAAAGCTATAGTTTCAAGAAAAATGAGCATTTAACGTAACGGAACGAAATTTCCAATAAAAGAAATAAGTGAATACTTGCTGTTCTCTTATAAGTATCCTCAAGACGAACTATTGAGGTCTTTCAAAGGAAAAAAACTGTTAAAGTAATATTGAAAAATCAGCTTGTACATACCTTTTTTGACATGGAAGTCTTACAAAAGTTTTTTTGATTAATAAAAAAATTTTGATGCCAGCAAGCATTGTTTTATATTACGTCATTCAATTAAAAAAAACGTAAACGTGAAAAATTTTCGGTTCTTGTTTTTGTTGACTTTGCAGTTCTTTGCTTTTGCGGTTTCCTTTTTCAGCGCCATGTTAGACGCAATCTTTTCATATTACCTCTTAGACCGCTTGTTCGTTTTCATAGCTTAAATTGTATATCAATAAAGCTTTATTGAAGATTTGCTATATGATTACTCTAGAAACAAAATTTGTTATGTAATTAATGATTCCACCGTTTATTGTATAGAGGATGAAAAATTTTATGAAGATCAAAATCCTGTTAAATTACCTTGGTTTTTATTGACAATATTGGCAATGAGCACATCACGCATTAGTAAAATTCCACTTGGAAATTTCATCTAAAAGACAGTTTAACACATGTCTCATATTGTTTAAGCTCAGAGAATATAAAATACTGCATTAAAAACCCTGGAAATCTTATTAGCCTAACTGCTTCTGCAATCAAAATTTGTCTTTTGATCTGATTTTTTGTCTTTGAATCAACTGAACCAACTCAAATCAGCTCTTCATGGGATCCAAAACAAACAACGTTTGAAAACATATAAATGATTTCTGAGAGATACCATCAAAACGAAGTACACAAAGCCAAGAATACTTATTAACGCATAGAAAAGTGATACAGTGATTTCCGAAAATTTTGAATAGTTTAAAATTTGAACTTGACCCATTATGTATAGCAGGGTTTTAACGCTGAAGGTTTTCCAAATTGGCCAAATGGATGTAGAAATATACTTGTCAGTTTGACGATGGTGTCGAAACACTTAATCTGATATGTACTGTCGGTGTTGACGGTTTTTGATGGTAGCAAAAATCAAAGATAGTTGTGTTAACTGTTACTTAATGTGGCCATGACTTAAAAACATCTTTTTAATTTTGTATTTTGTAATAATTAAAGTTCGTTAGCAGATCATTCTTCTAAAAAAATTAATCTTTTAAAAAATTGCACTGACCTCTATTTTCAAGGATTACTGATCAAAGATGTCAACACTGTGATGATTTCGGAAAATCTTTTTTTTGTATTCTTCTATAAAACAATGCAAAATTATTCTCTCCAGCACTGCTTGTAGACCTTGTGCAGTAAAGATTGCAAAAAAGAGCATGTGAATATCGTTTCAATGCTGAATTAGTGAAACTCTAGAAAAAAGCTAATTATTTCACTTTTATGAAGAACCTTTTTACGGATACAGCTTTTTATCTGACTGTTTTAGAATCATTGAGTGCTTTTCTGGTAAAACAAACATTCCAAAACTTTAGGACCATAATTCTTTTTTCCAACACACTCAAGTAATCCAACTTTGTGTTTTTTTCAAAGATATCGGTTTTGATAACTAAAAAGGAACCAATTATAGAACTGAAGTCTCGCAATTAAAAAAAACCAAGTGTTTTTTGTTAGAGATATCAAGGAATTCTTTAAAATATTTTTTGGCAAACTACAATTTCATTTCTAATGTCATTTCTTTTAAACGTATTTACAAAGAACTTGAATATTTTTTAGGTTTAGAATATGTGTTTGTTCTTTAATAAAAATCTATTAGAACACAGAAGTTTACGCAATATCGGTTCTGTGGAATGTCAGCGTGAATTCTTTTATGTTCCCATGTTTTGAATTCCTTATTTTCTGATACAATAAATGAGGTTTTTTGCATAGTATTATGTTCATACGAAGTAGAAAGAAATATCAAAAACAAAACTATATTTTTTAATTTTCTGTCCTTTTGTCCAGTTAATTTAAGATAAATTTTGGACAAATTATAATCTATATCAAAACGCTTAGTTAAACCAAAAAAATCTCTTATATTTTTTTTATTTGTCACATATAATTTTAGTTTGATAAGATTGTGAGAACGTGTTTCATTTGTTTTGCGTTTGCAAATATATAACAAAACTCAACTATTCTGACGTAACTATCCTTGGGATACATTTTTTAGATCACAAACTCAAACTCAAACTCAAACTTTGCCAATTAAATTGAGCGATAGGCCAAGTTTTCCCATTATTGTTTTTTGGTAATCCAAAAGTAAACGGTCACCGGCTATTGAGTTTTGAATTCAAAAAATAGTCTTTTTTCAAATTCACCTTGAACGGTGTTCTTAGATCACAAACTCGAACTCAAACTGAAAACTTCAATTTTTATGTAGAGTGATCGGTCAAGCATCACCATTTTAATATACTAGCTTATCGAAGTCCATACCGTCTCCGATTGTTGAGATTTGAATACTAACAAAGAAGGCTTTTTTTGAGTCAATTGTCTTTGAATACTTTTTTAAGATCACAAACTCAAACTCGAACTCAAAAGTTCAACTTACAAGCAAAGCGATTGGCCATGTTTCTCCATTTTAATAAATTTGCTGATACAAAGCCATGCGGTCTCCAGTTGTTGAATTTTGAACAATAAAAAAGTAGTCTTTTTTCAAATTCAGCGAAAAGTATTTTTCTGTAACCATTTGGTGTCCATTGGCTGAAAGCAGACGTTGAAAAGCAGCAAAAAATTCTGACCGTAGCCCTTAAATTTAAAGTTTTTTGTTCAAGTTCTAAAACCCAACATGACTGTTTAACTCAATTTTTGAGAAATTTTTCATGAGCTTGATTTGTTCTTCATTTTCTTCAGATAAAAAATGATTAATTGAAATTTCTGTACTGTCTTTTAATTAAGCATTTGATTCGCCTTTTACGTTCGGTAACAATTTACTCACCTTGAGGAGCCGAATTCCTGCTTGGGTTTTATTAATACGTCAAAAATCTCTTAGGAAACTCACAGAGACGAAATATTGGCAAAATCAATTCATGCCTTTCATTTTCTTAGAAGAAATGTTCCTTTTAACGTTTCAGAAAAAGGGAAGAAATTTCTCTATAGTACACTCAGTAGGTCAATCCTCTTATACAGGAGTCCTGCTTCGTCACCCACAATCACTCAACTGTGACGGACGGCTGGAGAAATTTCAGTGTCTAGTGGTGAAATGGATCCAATACGCAGACGGCTACAACGCGACGCTCAGACAATTTAAACTATTTTCTATATGCTTTCAGCTAATAAAAACTGATCTCATCTTTTTATGGAAACTGTGTAATTACAAAGTTGAGATAAAAAAGCACCTCACTTTCAACTGTTTACCCACACTTTGATCAAATCATTATCTTTTTAACATTCCATCTGCAAGAAAACTTCAGAATATCAATAATTTCTTCATTGGTGCTCCGAGGACCGCTAATGTGCTTTTAAAGCTAATGTGCTGTTACAGCATAATTTCTTTTGATATGCTTTTAACTTCATTTAGAACATCTAGATTCAAATGTCTGAATGCTAAATCGGATTCTTTTTCTATTGATAACCCATGCACTTTCTACGTTAAATGTTTCTGTAAATCTTGTCGATCTTAACGTACCAGTTTGCTTTTTCTAACTTTGTACTTGTCGTTTAGATAATTGAGTCTTTTACTACTACCTCTTCTACTATAGATCAGCACTGAACAAGTATATTAATAATAGTTTTTTTCGTTTTGAATAAAGCACATGTCAAAACACAAGCACAAAAATTTTGTCAAGAGTTGCAGAACAGCAGCAAATTTTCAATTAGTTTCTTGTAAACCTTCAAATATCAAAAACGACTATCATTTTTTTGACGATCATTTTTTCACCTACTTTCGTGGAGTGTTTCACACTCATTCCAAATTAAAAACCAAACAAAGTATATGCAACAGTGAGTTAGAAGGGGCAAATTTAGGAGACTGAGACACGACATGCAGAATACTGCAGGCGTCAAAGAGTTGGTTACAGCTGTGATTAAATTATGATGTCACTCCCTGTAAAGAAACTTTTATTTATTAACTAAAACATCGACTTACTAACAATTTTCAAATTGAAATGGAACAATTTTGCCATTTTTGTTCTAAGGTTTTGCTATTTTTGTTCTAAGGTTTTAGTTTAATTTTTGCTTTAAACTACTTAAGATCAACACATTCAATTGATATATTCGTATTCGTTTGATCTTTTTGATCTTTATACATACGAGCTTTTCCGTTGGTAAACCCCCCCCCCCCCCAAAAAAAAACTGTACGTTATGTACCTCTCAATAACACAGCTCGTGTCAATACATAATTCATTTTGAAAAAATATGGCGTGTGCGTCTGATCGGTACAAACAATAAGCACCCACTAATTTGGGGGTGGGGGCACAAATGGAGAAGATCCCATTCACCTGATAAAGCTGTGACAATTTTCTACGACATCGTACCCATGTGCCATGTAGACGGATTTTTCAAGCTTGTCACTCGACTCATTCAAGTTAATTTTTCATCATTTTTATGAATGAGTAAGGCGCTGCTTGAAGGCACATCAAGTTTTCCAAGTAGTAGAAGTTATAGTGTTTTTATTTTCCTGTTTTCCTATTTTTTCTATTTTTTCTTCTATAAAATGGCATTAATACAACATACGAGTACTATGTGATGTTGCCGTCAATTGTACATTTTTACGGCTTTCAGTTGACTTTTCTTTTCGGTTTTGGTTTAGTATTGAAATAATAGTTACAATTCAGACTAGTTGAACGTCACCCGTTGAGTTATAATACTTTTGTTTATTTCTTTTACACATTGCTTCCTGTCTTGATTTTTTTCCTAAAAATTGTACCTGCAGGATTTTATAACGTGTCATATCAGTGCTTAAAAATTAATTTCGGTAACAGCACTAAAACTGGCCTTAAGTGTGAATTGTAAAAAGAGGATAGAATCACAAAATAATAGTGAAAAATTCTTAAAAAGACAGTTTTCGACTTAATTAGATGACGTTCAAACAGTTTTCTGGCTTTGTGTTATTAATGAAGTCTTCTTTTTTTAGTTCCTGGCTGGGCCTTAGTACGGAACCTTATTTTCCATGATAGATTTTCCATGATGGGGGAATTTGATTGAAGTATTAGAGAAAACACTTACATTTCTCTGATTTTGTTTTCAGCAGAGTAAAAATAAGGTTAAGTTAACCAGCAAAATTCCGAGACCTTAAGTGACCATCTGAGTTTTGGGGTAATTTTTTTGGACATTTGAAATCTACTTTAGTCAGCGTATCAAAAGCTTGCTCAATATCAAAACATTTAATACTCAGATTTACACTATTGCAGAGTGAAACAGTTAGGACCAATTTCGTCCAATCAGAACTCAGAATCGCAAAAACAATCTGTTATGTTTTTTCCT
>NW_027449859.1:0-23628 GCF_964194025.1 Convolutriloba macropyga
ACCTTGAGTTAGCTTGAGTTAGCTCGGGTTAGCTTGAGTTAGCTTGAGTTAGCTTGAGTTAGCTTTAGCTAGCTTGAGTTAGCTTGAGTTAGCTTGAGTTAGCTTGAGTTAGCTTGAATTAGCTTGAGTTAGCTTGAGTTAGCTTTAGCTAGCTTGGGTTAGCTTGAGCTAGCTTGAGTTAGCTCGGGTTAGCTTGAGTTAGCTTGAGTTAGCTTTAGCTAGCTTGAGTTAGCTTGAGTTAGCTTGAGTTAGCTTGAGTTAGCTTTAGCCTAGCTTGAGTTAGCTTGAACTAGCTTGAGTTAGCTTGAGCTAGCTTGAGTTAGCTGAGTTAGCTTGAGTTAGCTTTAGCTAGCTTGAGTTAGCTTGAACTAGCTTTAGTTAGCTTGAGTTAGCTTGAGTTAGCTTGAGTTTAGCTTGAGTTAGCTTGTCTTAGCTTTAGCTAGCTTGAGTTAGCTTGAACTAGCTTTAGCTACCTTGAGTTAGCTTGAGTTAGCTCGGGTTAGCTTGAGTTAGCTTGAGTTAGCTTGAGTTAGCTTTAGCTAGCTTGAGTTAGCTTGAGTTAGCTTGAGTTAGCTTGAACTAGCTTGAGTTAGCTTGAGTTAGCTTGAGTTAGCTTGAGTTAGCTTGAGTTAGCTTGAGTTAGCTTGTCTTAGCTTTAGCTAGCTTGAGTTAGCTGAACTAGCTTTAGCTACCTTGAGTTAGCTTGAGTTAGCTCGGGTTAGCTTGAGTTAGCTTGAGTTAGCTTGAGTTAGCTTTAGCTAGCTTGAGTTAGCTTGAGTTAGCTTGAGTTAGCTTGAGTTAGCTTGAATTAGCTTGAGTTAGCTTGAGTTAGCTTTAGCTAGCTTGGGTTAGCTTGAGCTAGCTTGAGTTAGCTCGGGTTAGCTTGAGTTAGCTTGAGTTAGCTTTAGCTAGCTTGAGTTAGCTTGAGTTAGCTTGAGTTAGCTTGAGTTAGCTTTAGCTAGCTTGAGTTAGCTTGAACTAGCTTGAGTTAGCTTGAGCTAGCTTGAGTTAGCTTGAGTTAGCTTGAGTTAGCTTTAGCTAGCTTGAGTTAGCTTGAACTAGCTTGAGTTAGCTTGAGTTAGCTTGAGTTAGCTTGTCTTAGCTTTAGCTAGCTTGAGCTAGCTTGAACTAGCTTTAGCTACCTTGAGTTAGCTTGAGTTAGCTCGGGTTAGCTTGAGTTAGCTTGAGTTAGCTTGAGTTAGCTTTAGCTAGCTTGAGTTAGCTTGAGTTAGCTTGAGTTAGCTTGAACTAGCTTGAGTTAGCTTGAGTTTAGCTTGAGTTAGCTTGAGTTAGCTTGAGTTAGCTTGTCTTAGCTTTAGCTAGCTTGAGTTAGCTTGAACTAGCTTTAGCTACCTTGAGTTAGCTTGAGTTAGCTCGGGTTAGCTTGAGTTAGCTTGAGTTAGCTTGAGTTAGCTTTAGCTAGCTTGAGTTAGCTTGAGTTAGCTTGAGTTAGCTTGAGTTAGCTTGAATTAGCTTGAGTTAGCTTGAGTTAGCTTTAGCTAGCTTGGGTTAGCTTGAGCTAGCTTGAGTTAGCTCGGGTTAGCTTGAGTTAGCTTGAGTTAGCTTTAGCTAGCTTGAGTTAGCTTGAGTTAGCTTGAGTTAGCTTGAGTTAGCTTTAGCTAGCTTGAGTTAGCTTGAACTAGCTTGAGTTAGCTTGAGCTAGCTTGAGTTAGCTTGAGTTAGCTTGAGTTAGCTTTAGCTAGCTTGAGTTAGCTTGAACTAGCTTGAGTTAGCTTGAGCTAGCTTGAGTTAGCTTGAGTTAGCTTGAGTTAGCTTTAGCTAGCTTGAGTTAGCTTGAACTAGCTTGAGTTAGCTTGAGTTAGCTTGAGTTAGCTTGAGTTAGCTTGTCTTAGCTTTAGCTAGCTTGAGCTAGCTTGAACTAGCTTTAGCTACCTTGAGTTAGCTTGAGTTAGCTCGGGTTAGCTTGAGTTAGCTTGAGTTAGCTTGAGTTAGCTTGAGCTAGCTTGAGTTAGCTTGAGTTAGCTTGAGTTAGCTTTAGCTAGCTTGAGTTAGCTTGAACTAGCTTGAGTTAGCTTGAGCTAGCTTGAGTTAGCTTGAGTTAGCTTGAGTTAGCTTTAGCTAGCTTGAGTTAGCTTGAACTAGCTTGAGTTAGCTTGAGTTAGCTTGAGTTAGCTTGAGTTAGCTTGTCTTAGCTTTAGCTAGCTTGAGCTAGCTTGAACTAGCTTTAGCTACCTTGAGTTAGCTTGAGTTAGCTCGGGTTAGCTTGAGTTAGCTTGAGTTAGCTTGAGTTAGCTTTAGCTAGCTTGAGTTAGCTTGAGTTAGCTTGAGTTAGCTTGAACTAGCTTGAGTTAGCTTGAGTTAGCTTGAGTTAGCTTGAGTTAGCTTGAGTTAGCTTGAGTTAGCTTGTCTTAGCTTTAGCTAGCTTGAGTTAGCTTGAACTAGCTTTAGCTACCTTGAGTTAGCTTGAGTTAGCTCGGGTTAGCTTGAGTTAGCTTGAGTTAGCTTGAGTTAGCTTTAGCTAGCTTGAGTTAGCTTGAGTTAGCTTGAGTTAGCTTGAGTTAGCTTGAATTAGCTTGAGTTAGCTTGAGTTAGCTTTAGCTAGCTTGGGTTAGCTTGAGCTAGCTTGAGTTAGCTCGGGTTAGCTTGAGTTAGCTTGAGTTAGCTTTAGCTAGCTTGAGTTAGCTTGAGTTAGCTTGAGTTAGCTTGAGTTAGCTTTAGCTAGCTTGAGTTAGCTTGAACTAGCTTGAGTTAGCTTGAGCTAGCTTGAGTTAGCTTGAGTTAGCTTGAGTTAGCTTTAGCTAGCTTGAGTTAGCTTGAACTAGCTTTAGTTAGCTTGAGTTAGCTTGAGTTAGCTTGAGTTAGCTTGAGTTAGCTTGTCTTAGCTTTAGCTAGCTTGAGTTAGCTTGAACTAGCTTTAGCTACCTTGAGTTAGCTTGAGTTAGCTCGGGTTAGCTTGAGTTAGCTTGAGTTAGCTTGAGTTAGCTTTAGCTAGCTTGAGTTAGCTTGAGTTAGCTTGAGTTAGCTTGAGTTAGCTTGAGTTAGCTTGAGTTAGCTTGTCTTAGCTTTAGCTAGCTTGAGTTAGCTTGAACTAGCTTTAGCTACCTTGAGTTAGCTTGAGTTAGCTCGGGTTAGCTTGAGTTAGCTTGAGTTAGCTTGAGTTAGCTTTAGCTAGCTTGAGTTAGCTTGAGTTAGCTTGAGTTAGCTTGAGTTAGCTTGAATTAGCTTGAGTTAGCTTGAGTTAGCTTTAGCTAGCTTGGGTTAGCTTGAGCTAGCTTGAGTTAGCTCGGTTAGCTTGAGTTAGCTTGAGTTAGCTTTAGCTAGCTTGAGTTAGCTTGAGTTAGCTTGAGTTAGCTTGAGTTAGCTTTAGCTAGCTTGAGTTAGCTTGAACTAGCTTGAGTTAGCTTGAGCTAGCTTGAGTTAGCTTGAGTTAGCTTGAGTTAGCTTTAGCTAGCTTGAGTTAGCTTGAACTAGCTTTAGTTAGCTTGAGTTAGCTTGAGTTAGCTTTAGCTAGCTTGGGTTAGCTTGAGCTAGCTTGAGTTAGCTCGGGTTAGCTTGAGTTAGCTTGAGTTAGCTTTAGCTAGCTTGAGTTAGCTTGAGTTAGCTTGAGTTAGCTTGAGTTAGCTTTAGCTAGCTTGAGTTAGCTTGAACTAGCTTGAGTTAGCTTGAGCTAGCTTGAGTTAGCTTGAGTTAGCTTGAGTTAGCTTTAGCTAGCTTGAGTTAGCTTGAACTAGCTTTAGTTAGCTTGAGTTAGCTTGAGTTAGCTTGAGTTAGCTTGAGTTAGCTTGTCTTAGCTTTAGCTAGCTTGAGTTAGCTTGAACTAGCTTTAGCTACCTTGAGTTAGCTTGAGTTAGCTCGGGTTAGCTTGAGTTAGCTTGAGTTAGCTTGAGTTAGCTTTAGCTAGCTTTGAGTTAGCTTGAGTTAGCTTGAGTTAGCTTGAGTTAGCTTGAGTTAGCTTGAGTTAGCTTGTCTTAGCTTTAGCTAGCTTGAGTTAGCTTGAACTAGCTTTAGCTACCTTGAGTTAGCTTGAGTTAGCTCGGGTTAGCTTGAGTTAGCTTGAGTTAGCTTGAGTTAGCTTTAGCTAGCTTGAGTTAGCTTGAGTTAGCTTGAGTTAGCTTGAGTTAGCTTGAATTAGCTTGAGTTAGCTTGAGTTAGCTTTAGCTAGCTTGGGTTAGCTTGAGCTAGCTTGAGTTAGCTCGGGTTAGCTTGAGTTAGCTTGAGTTAGCTTTAGCTAGCTTGAGTTAGCTTGAGTTAGCTTGAGTTAGCTTGAGTTAGCTTTAGCTAGCTTGAGTTAGCTTGAACTAGCTTGAGTTAGCTTGAGCTAGCTTGAGTTAGCTTGAGTTAGCTTGAGTTAGCTTTAGCTAGCTTGAGTTAGCTTGAACTAGCTTGAGTTAGCTTGAGTTAGCTTGAGTTAGCTTGTCTTAGCTTTAGCTAGCTTGAGCTAGCTTGAACTAGCTTTAGCTACCTTGAGTTAGCTTGAGTTAGCTCGGGTTAGCTTGAGTTAGCTTGAGTTAGCTTGAGTTAGCTTTAGCTAGCTTGAGTTAGCTTGAGTTAGCTTGAGTTAGCTTGAACTAGCTTGAGTTAGCTTGAGTTAGCTTGAGTTAGCTTGAGTTAGCTTGAGTTAGCTTGTCTTAGCTTTAGCTAGCTTGAGTTAGCTTGAACTAGCTTTAGCTACCTTGAGTTAGCTTGAGTTAGCTCGGGTTAGCTTGAGTTAGCTTGAGTTAGCTTGAGTTAGCTTTAGCTAGCTTGAGTTAGCTTGAGTTAGCTTGAGTTAGCTTGAGTTAGCTTGAATTAGCTTGAGTTAGCTTGAGTTAGCTTTAGCTAGCTTGGGTTAGCTTGAGCTAGCTTGAGTTAGCTCGGGTTAGCTTGAGTTAGCTTGAGTTAGCTTTAGCTAGCTTGAGTTAGCTTGAGTTAGCTTGAGTTAGCTTGAGTTAGCTTTAGCTAGCTTGAGTTAGCTTGAACTAGCTTGAGTTAGCTTGAGCTAGCTTGAGTTAGCTTGAGTTAGCTTGAGTTAGCTTTAGCTAGCTTGAGTTAGCTTGAACTAGCTTGAGTTAGCTTGAGCTAGCTTGAGTTAGCTTGAGTTAGCTTGAGTTAGCTTTAGCTAGCTTGAGTTAGCTTGAACTAGCTTGAGTTAGCTTGAGTTAGCTTGAGTTTAGCTTGAGTTAGCTTGTCTTAGCTTTAGCTAGCTTGAGCTAGCTTGAACTAGCTTTAGCTTGAGCTAGCTTGAACTAGCTTTAGCTACCTTGAGTTAGCTTGAGTTAGCTCGGGTTAGCTTGAGTTAGCTTGAGTTAGCTTGAGTTAGCTTGAGCTAGCTTGAGTTAGCTTGAGTTAGCTTGAGTTAGCTTTAGCTAGCTTGAGTTAGCTTGAACTAGCTTGAGTTAGCTTGAGCTAGCTTGAGTTAGCTTGAGTTAGCTTGAGTTAGCTTTAGCTAGCTTGAGTTAGCTTGAACTAGCTTGAGTTAGCTTGAGTTAGCTTGAGTTAGCTTGAGTTAGCTTGTCTTAGCTTTAGCTAGCTTGAGCTAGCTTGAACTAGCTTTAGCTACCTTGAGTTAGCTTGAGTTAGCTCGGGTTAGCTTGAGTTAGCTTGAGTTAGCTTGAGTTAGCTTTAGCTAGCTTGAGTTAGCTTGAGTTAGCTTGAGTTAGCTTGAACTAGCTTGAGTTAGCTTGAGTTAGCTTGAGTTAGCTTGAGTTAGCTTGAGTTAGCTTGAGTTAGCTTGTCTTAGCTTTAGCTAGCTTGAGTTAGCTTGAACTAGCTTTAGCTACCTTGAGTTAGCTTGAGTTAGCTCGGGTTAGCTTGAGTTAGCTTGAGTTAGCTTGAGTTAGCTTTAGCTAGCTTGAGTTAGCTTGAGTTAGCTTGAGTTAGCTTGAGTTAGCTTGAATTAGCTTGAGTTAGCTTGAGTTAGCTTTAGCTAGCTTGGGTTAGCTTGAGCTAGCTTGAGTTAGCTCGGGTTAGCTTGAGTTAGCTTGAGTTAGCTTTAGCTAGCTTGAGTTAGCTTGAGTTAGCTTGAGTTAGCTTGAGTTAGCTTTAGCTAGCTTGAGTTAGCTTGAACTAGCTTGAGTTAGCTTGAGCTAGCTTGAGTTAGCTTGAGTTAGCTTGAGTTAGCTTTAGCTAGCTTGAGTTAGCTTGAACTAGCTTTAGTTAGCTTGAGTTAGCTTGAGTTAGCTTGAGTTAGCTTGAGTTAGCTTGTCTTAGCTTTAGCTAGCTTGAGTTAGCTTGAACTAGCTTTAGCTACCTTGAGTTAGCTTGAGTTAGCTCGGGTTAGCTTGAGTTAGCTTGAGTTAGCTTGAGTTAGCTTTAGCTAGCTTGAGTTAGCTTGAGTTAGCTTGAGTTAGCTTGAGTTAGCTTGAGTTAGCTTGAGTTAGCTTGTCTTAGCTTTAGCTAGCTTGAGTTAGCTTGAACTAGCTTTAGCTACCTTGAGTTAGCTTGAGTTAGCTCGGGTTAGCTTGAGTTAGCTTGAGTTAGCTTGAGTTAGCTTTAGCTAGCTTGAGTTAGCTTGAGTTAGCTTGAGTTAGCTTGAGTTAGCTTGAATTAGCTTGAGTTAGCTTGAGTTAGCTTTAGCTAGCTTGGGTTAGCTTGAGCTAGCTTGAGTTAGCTGGGTTAGCTTGAGTTAGCTTGAGTTAGCTTTAGCTAGCTTGAGTTAGCTTGAGTTAGCTTGAGTTAGCTTGAGTTAGCTTTAGCTAGCTTGAGTTAGCTTGAACTAGCTTGAGTTAGCTTGAGCTAGCTTGAGTTAGCTTGAGTTAGCTTGAGTTAGCTTTAGCTAGCTTGAGTTAGCTTGAACTAGCTTGAGTTAGCTTGAGTTAGCTTGAGTTAGCTTGAGTTAGCTTGAGTTAGCTTGTCTTAGCTTTAGCTAGCTTGAGTTAGCTTGAACTAGCTTTAGCTACCTTGAGTTAGCTTGAGTTAGCTCGGGTTAGCTTGAGTTAGCTTGAGTTAGCTTGAGTTAGCTTTAGCTAGCTTGAGTTAGCTTGAGTTAGCTTGAGTTAGCTTGAACTAGCTTGAGTTAGCTTGAGTTAGCTTGAGTTAGCTTGAGTTAGCTTGAGTTAGCTTGTCTTAGCTTTAGCTAGCTTGAGTTAGCTTGAACTAGCTTTAGCTACCTTCAGTTAGCTTGAGTTAGCTCGGGTTAGCTTGAGTTAGCTTGAGTTAGCTTGAGTTAGCTTTAGCTAGCTTGAGTTAGCTTGAGTTAGCTTGAGTTAGCTTGAGTTAGCTTGAATTAGCTTGAGTTAGCTTGAGTTAGCTTTAGCTAGCTTGGGTTAGCTTGAGCTAGCTTGAGTTAGCTCGGGTTAGCTTGAGTTAGCTTGAGTTAGCTTTAGCTAGCTTGAGTTAGCTTGAGTTAGCTTGAGTTAGCTTGAGTTAGCTTTAGCTAGCTTGAGTTAGCTTGAGCTAGCTGAGTTAGCTTGAGTTAGCTAGCTTGAGCTTGAGCTAGCTAGCTAGCTTGAGCTTGAGCTAGCTAGCTCGCTTGAGCTTGAGCTTGAGCTAGCTAGCTTGAGCTTGAGCTAGCTAGCTAGCTTGAGCTTGAGCTTGAGCTAGCTGGCTTGAGCTTGAGCTAGCTAGCTTGAGCTTGAGCTAGCTAGCTAGCTAGCTTGAGCTTGAGCTTGAGCTAGCTAGCTAGCTTGAGCTAGCTATCTAGCTTGAGCTTGAGCTAGCTAGCTAGCTTGAGCTTGAGCTTGAGCTTGAGCTAGCTGGCTTGAGCTTGAGCTAGCTAGCTTGAGCTTGAGCTAGCTAGCTAGCTTGAGCTTGAGCTTGAGCTAGCTGGCTTGAGCTTGAGCTAGCTAGCTTGAGCTTGAGCTAGCTAGCTAGCTTGAGCTTGAGCTTGAGCTAGCTAGCTAGCTAGCTTGAGCTTGAGCTTGAGCTTGAGCTAGCTAGCTTGAGCTTGAGCTAGCTAGCTAGCTTGAGCTTGAGCTTGAGCTAGCTAGCTTGAGCTTGAGCTTGAGCTAGCTAGCTTGAGCTTGAGCTTGAGCTAGCTAGCTTGAGCTTGAGCTTGAGCTAGCTAGCTTGAGCTTGAGCTTGAGCTAGCTAGCTAGCTAGCTTGAGCTTGAGCTAGCTAGCTTGAGCTTGAGCTAGCTAGCTAGCTTGAGATTGAGCTTGAGCTAGCTGGCTTGAGCTTGAGCTAGCTAGCTTGAGCTTGAGCTAGCTAGCTTGAGCTTGAGCTAGCTAGCTAGCTTGAACTTGAGCTAGCTAGCTAGCTTGAGCTTGAGCTTGAGCTAGCTAGCTAGCTTGAGCTTGAGCTTGAGCTAGCTGGCTTGAGCTTGAGCTAGCTAGCTTGAGCTTGAGCTAGCTAGCTTGAGCTTGAGCTAGCTAGCTAGCTTGAACTTGAGCTAGCTAGCTAGCTTGAGCTTGAGCTAGCTAGCTAGCTTGAGCTTGAGCTAGCTAGCTAGCTTGAGCTTGAGCTTGAGCTAGCTAGCTTGAGCTTGAGCTTGAGCTAGCTAGCTAGCTTGAGCTTGAGCTAGCTAGCTTGAGCTTGAGCTAGCTAGCTTGAGCTTGAGCTAGCTAGCTAGCTTGAGCTTGAGCTAGCTAGCTAGCTTGAACTTGAGCTAGCTAGCTAGCTTGAGCTTGAGCTAGCTAGCTAGCTTGAGCTAGCTAGCTAGCTTGAGCTTGAGCTTGAGCTAGCTAGCTTGAGCTTGAGCTAGCTAGCTAGCTTGAGCTTGAGCTAGCTAGCTAGCTTGAGCTTGAGCTAGCTAGCTAGCTTGAGAGCTTGAGCTTGAGCTAGCTAGCTAGCTTGAGCTTGAGCTAGCTAGCTTGAGCTTGAGCTAGCTAGCTTGAGCTTGAGCTAGCTAGCAAGCTTGTGCTTGAGCTAGCTAGCTAGCTTGAGCTTGAGCTTGAGCTAGCTAGCTTGAGCTTGAGCTAGCTAGCTTGAGCTTGAGCTAGCTAGCTTGAGCTTGAGCTAGCTAGCAAGCTTGTGCTTGAGCTAGCTAGCTAGCTTGAGCTTGAGCTTGAGCTAGCTGGCTTGAGCTTGAGCTAGCTAGCTTGAGCTTGAGCTAGCTAGCTTGAGCTTGACCTAGCTAGCTAGCTTGAACTTGAGCTAGCTAGCTAGCTTGAGCTTGAGCTAGCTAGCTAGCTTGAGCTTGAGCTAGCTAGCTAGCTTGAGCTTGAGCTTGAGCTAGCTAGCTTGAGCTTGAGCTTGAGCTAGCTAGCTAGCTTGAGCTTGAGCTAGCTAGCTTGAGCTTGAGCTAGCTAGCTTGAGCTTGAGCTAGCTAGCTAGCTTGAGCTTGAGCTAGCTAGCTAGCTTGAACTTGAGCTAGCTAGCTAGCTTGAGTTTGAGCTAGCTAGCTTGAGCTTGAGCTAGCTAGCTTGAGCTTGAGCTAGCTAGCTAGCTTGAACTTGAGCTAGCTAGCTAGCTTGAGCTTGAGCTAGCTAGCTAGCTTGAGCTTGAGCTAGCTAGCTAGCTTGAGCTTGAGCTTGAGCTAGCTAGCTTGAGCTTGAGCTTGAGCTAGCTAGCTAGCTTGAGCTTGAGCTAGCTAGCTTGAGCTTGAGCTAGCTAGCTTGAGCTTGAGCTAGCTAGCTAGCTTGAGCTTGAGCTAGCTAGCTAGCTTGAACTTGAGCTAGCTAGCTAGCTTGAGCTTGAGCTAGCTAGCTTGAGCTTGAGCTAGCTAGCTAGCTTGAGCTTGAGCTTGAGCTAGCTAGCTAGCTAGCTTGAGCTTGAGCTTGAGCTTGAGCTAGCTAGCTTGAGCTTGAGCTAGCTAGCTAGCTTGAGCTTGGGCTTGAGCTAGCTAGCTTGAGCTTGAGCTTGAGCTAGCTAGCTTGAGCTTGAGCTTGAGCTAGCTAGCTTGAGCTTGAGCTTGAGCTAGCTAGCTTGAGCTTGAGCTTGAGCTAGCTAGCTAGCTAGCTTGAGCTTGAGCTAGCTAGCTTGAGCTTGAGCTAGCTAGCTAGCTTGAGCTTGAGCTTGAGCTAGCTGGCTTGAGCTTGAGCTAGCTAGCTTGAGCTTGAGCTAGCTAGCTTGAGCTTGAGCTAGCTAGCTAGCTTGAACTTGAGCTAGCTAGCTAGCTTGAGCTTGAGCTTGAGCTTGAGCTAGCTAGCTAGCTTGAGCTTGAGCTTGAGCTAGCTGGCTTGAGCTTGAGCTAGCTAGCTTGAGCTTGAGCTAGCTAGCTTGAGCTTGAGCTAGCTAGCTAGCTTGAACTTGAGCTAGCTAGCTAGCTTGAGCTTGAGCTAGCTAGCTAGCTTGAGCTTGAGCTAGCTAGCTAGCTTGAGCTTGAGCTTGAGCTAGCTAGCTTGAGCTTGAGCTTGAGCTAGCTAGCTAGCTTGAGCTTGAGCTAGCTAGCTTGAGCTTGAGCTAGATAGCTTGAGCTTGAGCTAGCTAGCTAGCTTGAGCTTGAGCTAGCTAGCTAGCTTGAACTTGAGCTAGCTAGCTAGCTTGAGCTTGAGCTAGCTAGCTAGCTTGAGCTAGCTAGCTAGCTTGAGCTTGAGCTTGAGCTAGCTAGCTTGAGCTTGAGCTAGCTAGCTAGCTTGAGCTTGAGCTAGCTAGCTAGCTTGAGCTTGAGCTAGCTAGCTAGCTTGAGCTTGAGCTTGAGCTAGCTAGCTTGAGCTTGAGCTTGAGCTAGCTAGCTAGCTTGAGCTTGAGCTAGCTAGCTTGAGCTTGAGCTAGCTAGCTTGAGCTTGAGCTAGCTAGCAAGCTTGTGCTTGAGCTAGCTAGCTAGCTTGAGCTTGAGCTTGAGCTAGCTAGCTTGAGCTTGAGCTAGCTAGCTTGAGCTTGAGCTAGCTAGCTTGAGCTTGAGCTAGCTAGCAAGCTTGTGCTTGAGCTAGCTAGCTAGCTTGAGCTTGAGCTTGAGCTAGCTGGCTTGAGCTTGAGCTAGCTAGCTTGAGCTTGAGCTAGCTAGCTTGAGCTTGAGCTAGCTAGCTAGCTTGAACTTGAGCTAGCTAGCTAGCTTGAGCTTGAGCTAGCTAGCTAGCTTGAGCTTGAGCTAGCTAGCTAGCTTGAGCTTGAGCTTGAGCTAGCTAGCTTGAGCTTGAGCTTGAGCTAGCTAGCTAGCTTGAGCTTGAGCTAGCTAGCTTGAGCTTGAGCTAGCTAGCTTGAGCTTGAGCTAGCTAGCTAGCTTGAGCTTGAGCTAGCTAGCTAGCTTGAACTTGAGCTAGCTAGCTAGCTTGAGTTTGAGCTAGCTAGCTTGAGCTTGAGCTAGCTAGCTTGAGCTTGAGCTAGCTAGCTAGCTTGAACTTGAGCTAGCTAGCTAGCTTGAGCTTGAGCTAGCTAGCTAGCTTGAGCTTGAGCTAGCTAGCTAGCTTGAGCTTGAGCTTGAGCTAGCTAGCTTGAGCTTGAGCTTGAGCTAGCTAGCTAGCTTGAGCTTGAGCTAGCTAGCTTGAGCTTGAGCTAGCTAGCTTGAGCTTGAGCTAGCTAGCTAGCTTGAGCTTGAGCTAGCTAGCTAGCTTGAACTTGAGCTAGCTAGCTAGCTTGAGCTTGAGCTAGCTAGCTAGCTTGAGCTAGCTAGCTAGCTTGAGCTTGAGCTTGAGCTTGAGCTAGCTAGCTTGAGCTTGAGCTAGCTAGCTAGCTTGAGCTTGAGCTAGCTAGCTAGCTTGAGCTTGAGCTAGCTAGCTAGCTTGAGCTTGAGCTTGAGCTAGCTAGCTTGAGCTTGAGCTAGCTAGCTAGCTTGAGCTTGAGCTAGCTAGCTAGCTTGAGCTTGAGCTTGAGCTAGCTAGCTTGAGCTTGAGCTTGAGCTAGCTAGCTAGCTTGAGCTTGAGCTAGCTAGCTTGAGCTTGAGCTAGCTAGCTTGAGCTTGAGCTAGCTAGCTAGCTTGTGCTTGAGCTAGCTAGCTAGCTTGAGCTTGAGCTTGAGCTAGCTGCTTGAGCTTGAGCTAGCTAGCTTGAGCTTGAGCTAGCTAGCTTGAGCTTGAGCTAGCTAGCTAGCTTGAACTTGAGCTAGCTAGCTAGCTTGAGCTTGAGCTAGCTAGCTAGCTTGAGCTTGAGCTAGCTAGCTAGCTTGAGCTTGAGCTTGAGCTAGCTAGCTTGAGCTTGAGCTTGAGCTAGCTAGCTAGCTTGAGCTTGAGCTAGCTAGCTTGAGCTTGAGCTAGCTAGCTTGAGCTTGAGCTAGCTAGCTAGCTTGAGCTTGAGCTAGCTAGCTAGCTTGAACTTGAGCTAGCTAGCTAGCTTGAGCTTGAGCTAGCTAGCTAGCTTGAGCTAGCTAGCTAGCTTGAGCTTGAGCTTGAGCTAGCTAGCTTGAGCTTGAGCTAGCTAGCTAGCTTGAGCTTGAGCTAGCTAGCTAGCTTGAGCTTGAGCCAGCTAGCTAGCTTGAGCTTGAGCTTGAGCTAGCTAGCTTGAGCTTGAGCTTGAGCTAGCTAGCTAGCTTGAGCTTGAGCTAGCTAGCTTGAGCTTGAGCTAGCTAGCTTGAGCTTGAGCTAGCTAGCAAGCTTGTGCTTGAGCTAGCTAGCTAGCTTGAGCTTGAGCTTGAGCTAGCTAGCTTGAGCTTGAGCTAGCTAGCTTGAGCTTGAGCTAGCTAGCTTGAGCTTGAGCTAGCTAGCAAGCTTGTGCTTGAGCTAGCTAGCTAGCTTGAGCTTGAGCTTGAGCTAGCTGGCTTGAGCTTGAGCTAGCTAGCTTGAGCTTGAGCTAGCTAGCTTGAGCTTGAGCTAGCTAGCTAGCTTGAACTTGAGCTAGCTAGCTAGCTTGAGCTTGAGCTAGCTAGCTAGCTTGAGCTTGAGCTAGCTAGCTAGCTTGAGCTTGAGCTTGAGCTAGCTAGCTTGAGCTTGAGCTTGAGCTAGCTAGCTAGCTGGAGCTTGAGCTAGCTAGCTTGAGCTTGAGCTAGCTAGCTTGAGCTTGAGCTAGCTAGCTAGCTTGAGCTTGAGCTAGCTAGCTAGCTTGAACTTGAGCTAGCTAGCTAGCTTGAGTTTGAGCTAGCTAGCTTGAGCTTGAGCTAGCTAGCTTGAGCTTGAGCTAGCTAGCTAGCTTGAACTTGAGCTAGCTAGCTAGCTTGAGCTTGAGCTAGCTAGCTAGCTTGAGCTTGAGCTAGCTAGCTAGCTTGAGCTTGAGCTTGAGCTAGCTAGCTTGAGCTTGAGCTTGAGCTAGCTAGCTAGCTTGAGCTTGAGCTAGCTAGCTTGAGCTTGAGCTAGCTAGCTTGAGCTTGAGCTAGCTAGCTAGCTTGAGCTTGAGCTAGCTAGCTAGCTTGAACTTGAGCTAGCTAGCTAGCTTGAGCTTGAGCTAGCTAGCTAGCTTGAGCTAGCTAGCTAGCTTGAGCTTGAGCTTGAGCTTGAGCTAGCTAGCTTGAGCTTGAGCTAGCTAGCTAGCTTGAGCTTGAGCTAGCTAGCCAGCTTGAGCTTGAGCTAGCTAGCTAGCTTGAGCTTGAGCTTGAGCTAGCTAGCTTGAGCTTGAGCTTGAGCTAGCTAGCTAGCTTGAGCTTGAGCTAGCTAGCTAGCTTGAGCTTGAGCTTGAGCTAGCTAGCTTGAGCTTGAGCTTGAGCTAGCTAGCTAGCTTGAGCTTGAGCTAGCTAGCTTGAGCTTGAGCTAGCTAGCTTGAGATTGAGCTAGCTAGCTAGCTTGTGCTTGAGCTAGCTAGCTAGCTTGAGCTTGAGCTTGAGCTAGCTGGCTTGAGCTTGAGCTAGCTAGCTTGAGCTTGAGCTAGCTAGCTTGAGCTTGAGCTAGCTAGCTAGCTTGAACTTGAGCTAGCTAGCTAGCTTGAGCTTGAGCTTGAGCTAGCTAGCTAGCTTGAGCTTGAGCTAGCTAGCTAGCTTGAGCTTGAGCTTGAGCTAGCTAGCTTGAGCTTGAGCTTGAGCTAGCTAGCTAGCTTGAGCTTGAGCTAGCTAGCTTGAGCTTGAGCTAGCTAGCTTGAGCTTGAGCTAGCTAGCTAGCTTGAGCTTGAGCTAGCTAGCTAGCTTGAACTTGAGCTAGCTAGCTAGCTTGAGCTTGAGCTAGCTAGCTAGCTTGAGCTAGCTAGCTAGCTTGAGCTTGAGCTTGAGCTTGAGCTAGCTAGCTTGAGCTTGAGCTAGCTAGCTAGCTTGAGCTTGAGCTAGCTAGCTAGCTTGAGCTTGAGCTAGCTAGCTAGCTTGAGCTTGAGCTTGAGCTAGCTAGCTTGAGCTTGAGCTTGAGCTAGCTAGCTAGCTTGAGCTTGAGCTAGCTAGCTTGAGCTTGAGCTAGCTAGCTTGAGCTTGAGCTAGCTAGCTAGCTTGAGCTTGAGCTAGCTAGCTAGCTTGAGCTTGAGCTAGCTGGCTTGAGCTTGAGCTAGATAGCTTGAGCTTGAGCTAGCTAGCTAGCTTGAGCTAGCTAGCTAGAGCTCGACCTATGAAAAGCTGCGCAAACACTTATTCTATAATAATTGCGAAAATTAAAAATTTCACAAGTGAAAAGCTGCATAAACAGTAATTCTATGTGTGGGGCATTATTAGGGGGAGGTGTCTTGTCAAAATATGGCTGGACTAAAGACCTCAACCCAGATAGGGTGGAAGGCCCTATGATCGGTCTGTTACTAATCGGTGACCGATAAAGACCTGACCAAGGCCTGTAGTAAGCTTGGTTAGGCATTACAGGAGATAACACTAAGACCGAGGGGTCTTAGAGAGCCCTCTAGCGGGGCGAATAGAGCTAGATCGAGCCTTGGGAAAGCTAGATCGAGCAGGACTGAAGCTAAAGGATAGACCGAGAGGTCTGTCTGGTCCTCCTAGAGAGGCCAAGAGAAAGTACGAGAAGCCAACTAAAGCTTGATCGGGCCTTCAGCAAGCACGACCGAGCTGTACCGGAGCTAACACTAAGACCGAGGGGTCTTAGAGAGCCCTCTAGCGGGGCGAATAGAGCTAGATCGAGCCTTGGGAAAGCTAGATCGAGCAGGACTGAAGCTAAACGATAGACCGAGAGGTCTGTCTGGTCCTCCTAGAGAGGCCAAGGAAAAAACGAGAAGCTAACTAAAGCTTGATCGGGCCTTCAGCAAGCACGACCGAGCTGTACCGGAGCTAACACTAAGACCGAGGGGTCTTAGAGAGCCCTCTAGCGGGGCGAATAGAGCTTGATCAAGCCTTGGGCAAGCTAGATCGAGCAGGACTGAAGCTAAGCAAGAGACCGAGAGGTCTGTCTGGTCCTCCTAGAGAGGCCAAGAGAAAGTACGAGAAGCCAACTAAAGCTTGATCGGGCCTTCAGCAAGCACGACCGAGCTGTACCGGAGCTAACACTAAGACCGAGGGGTCTTAGAGAGCCCTCTAGCGGGGCGAATAGAGCTAGATCGAGCCTTGGGAAAGCTAGATCGAGCAGGACTGAAGCTAAACGATAGACCGAGAGGTCTGTCTGGTCCTCCTAGAGAGGCCAAGAGAAAGTACGAGAAGCTAACTAAAGCTTGATCGCGCCTTCAGCAAGCACGATTGAGCAAGACCGGAGCTAACACTAAGACCGAAGTGTCTTAGAGAGCCCTCTGGTGGGGCGAATAGAGCTAGATCGAGCCTTGGGAAAGCTAGATCGAGTAAGATTGAAGCTGAAAGAGTGTCAGAGGAGCAAATGAACCTCCAAAAAGTGAAAATCAAATTTTAGAAAAAACACAAGTTAAATACTGCATGGACAGTATTTCTATGTGTGGGGCATTATTAGGGGGAGGTGTCTTGTCAAAATATGGCTGGACTAAAGACCTCAACCCGGATAGGGTGGAAGGCCCCATGATCGGTCTGTTACTAATCGGTGACCGATAAAGACCTGACCAAGGCCTGTAGTAAGCTTGGTTAGGCATTACAGGAGTTAACACTAAGACCGAGGGGTCTTAGAGAGCCCTCTAGCGGGGCGAATAGAGCTAGATCGAGCCTTGGGAAAGCTAGATCGAGCAGGACTGAAGCTAAGCAAGAGACCGAAAGGTCTGTCTGGTCCTCCTAGAGAGGCCAAGAGAAAGTACGAGAAGCTAACTAAAGCTTGATCAGGCCTTCAGCAAGCACGACCGAGCTGTACCGGAGCTAACACTAAGACCGAGGGGTCTTAGAGAGCCCTCTAGCAGGGCGAATAGATCTAGATCGAGCCTTGGGAAAGCTAGATCGAGCAGGACTGAAGCTAAACGATAGACCGAGAGGTCTGTCTGGTCCTCCTAGAGAGGCCAAGAGAAAGTACGAGAAGCTAACTAAAGCTTGATCGGGCCTTCAGCAAGCACGACCGAGCTGTACCGGAGCTAACACTAAGACCGAGGGGTCTTAGAGAGCCCTCTAGCAGGGCGAATAGAGCTAGATCGAGCCTTGGGAAAGCTAGATCAAGCAGGACTGAAGCTAAACGATAGACCGAGAGGTCTGTCTGGTCCTCCTATAGAGGCCAAGAGAAAGTACGAGAATCTAACTAAAGCTTGATCGGGCCTTCAGCAAGCACGACCGAGCTGTACCGGAGCTAACACTAAGACCGAGGGGTCTTAGAGAGCCCTCTAGCAGGGCGAATAGAGCTAGATCGAGCCTTGGGAAAGCTAGATCGAGCAGGACTGAAGCTAAACGATAGACCGAGAGGTCTGTCTGGTCCTCCTAGAGAGGCCAAGAGGAAGTACGAGAAGCTAACTAAAGCTTGATCGCGCCTTCAGCAAGCACGATTGAGCAAGACCGGAGCTAACACTAAGACCGAAGTGTCTTAGAGAGCCCTCTAGTGGGGCGAATAGAGCTAGATCGAGCCTTGGGAAAGCTAGATCGAGTAAGATTGAAGCTGAAAGAGTGTCAGAGGAGCAAATGAACCTCCAAAAAGTGAAAATCAAATTTTAGAAAAAAACACAAGTTAAATACTGCATGGACAGTAATTCTATGTGTGGGGCATTATTAGGGAGAGGTGTCTTGTCAAAATATGGCTGGACTAAAGACCTCAACCCGGATAGGGTGGAAGGCCCTATGATTGGTCTGTTACTAATCGGTGACCGATAAAGACCTGACCAAGGCCTGTAGTAAGCTTGGTTAGGCATTACAGAAGATAACACTAAGACCGAGGGGTCTTAGAGAGCCCTCTAGCGGGGCGAATAGAGCTTGATCAAGCCTTGGGCAAGCTAGATCGAGCAGGACTGAAGCTAAACGATAGACCGAGAGGTCTGTCTGGTCCTCCTAGAGAGGCCAAGAGAAAGTACGAGAATCTAACTAAAGCTGGGTCGGGCCTTCAGCAAGCACGACCGAGCAGTACCGGAGCTAACACTAAGACCGAGGGGTCTTAGAGAGCCCTCTAGTGGGGCGAATAGAGCTAGATCGAGCCTTGGGAAAGCTAGATCGAGCAGGACTGAAGCTAAACGATAAACCGAAAGGTCTGACGGGTCCTCATAAGAGGCATGGAGAAAGATCTGATACTAAAGTACCTCTCGGAAGTAATAAAATATGCCTGATGAAGCCGGGTATGATGTTTGTTGTTTGATGGCATTCATCGATTAGGTCTGGTGGATTCCCCATTACTCCGAGTGGTACTAGTAGAGGCTCCTACAGGGGTGAGCAAAGCGAGATCAAGCCTTAGGCAAGCTAGATCGAGCAGAACTGAAGCTGAAAAGCAAAATAAATGACAGGTCTGTCCAAATCAATAAACTTGAAATCCAGTGTGGTCACCACGGGTCACGAGGTGAATTCCTAGCGATTGTCTGCTGAACGTATAGGAAGGCCCGAAACGAACGATAATTTCATTGCACAGTGGAGATACTATACGTTCAGGAGTAGCATACATCGGGTTTGATCTATGATCATGTCTGGTCTCCGAGGATCCACCGGGTTACCAACTGGCACCGCTGTACTGGGTGTAAAACTGGGCCACCTGAAGTCCCGGGTGTAAAACTAGGTGCCTCTGTGCCAAAGTAGCGGCTTGCGTAGTGCATTATGCCTCCGGCTTGCGAAATGGTTATAAGCAATAACAACAGGACGCCGCGGGGTGTTCACTTAAAGGAGTAACGTTCTCTCAAGGGAGGGGATCTAAAAATCTTGATAAAACATTTATTCTATGCAAAATTTGTGCGCAAATTTTGCAAAGTAAAAAGCTGCACTGTAGCAAATTCTATGTGTGTAGCATTATTAGGGAAGTGTTGTTTGATGGCACCTCTCTACTTGATGCACCAAAGAACTACCTTGATGGCTCATGACCGCTGGTAATCTGTCGTCGCTAGTAGTTCGGAACTGAGAACAAATATGTTCGCAAATTACAACAATTATACAGCATATTGCTGAATAAAGCAGAACCGAATAATACTCAGTGACTTTACACCAAGACTGACTAATGTCTGGATTGTATCGTCCTACTCGAGTAAGGCGAAGAAAAGCTAGAAAGATACGCTTTTCACAAAGCAGGCTTAATGCATGCAAACCAAGGAGGAAGGAGTGATGCCCCTCCTTATAATAAGCAGAACCAAATAAAGAACAGACAGCATCATCTGTACAGTGACCAAGAAGAGGTGAAACTTCTGTATGTGAAAAGGCAATTTGAGCGAGATTTATTAGCAGACTAGTATTATGTTGTTTCTAGTAGGCGAAAGCCGAAACATCAACATGTGAAAATCTGATATTAAATCCTCAATCATTTTCCCTAGTATTATACAGCTATGAGTAACCTTAATTGGACACGGCAATTATTGCTGACCGGTGAAACTTTCGCATGGGAAAGACACACACACTTCTTGACAAAGCAATAAGTATTATGCTGTTTCTAGTACGCGAAAGCAGAAACATCAGCATGTGAAAGTTGTGAAGTTGAAGAATTTTTGTGTTGAGTACGATGTTGTTACTAGTAACCATGTCGACAGCTGAGAACTGTTCTCTAACCAATAGAAGGTGAAACTTCTGTATGTGAAAAGGCAATTTGAGCGAGATTTCTTAGCAGACTAGTATTATGTTGTTTCTAGTAGGCGAAAGCCGAAACATCAACATGTGAAAATCTGATATTAAATCCTCAATCATTTTCCCTAGTATTATACAGCTACTAGTAGCCGTAATTGGTCAGGGAAACATTGTTGACCGGTGAAACTTCACATGGGAAAGACACACAAATTACTTGACAAAACAATAAGTATTATGCTGTTTCTAGTATGCGAAAGCAGAAACATCAGCATGTGAAAGTTGTGAAGTTGAAAAGTTTTTGTGTTGAGTACGGTGTTGTTACTAGTAACCATGTCGACAGCTGGAAAGCTGTTCTCTAACCAATAAAAGGTAAAACTTCTGTATCTGAAGAGGCGGCGTGATTGAGATTTTTAACAGACTAGTATTATGTTGTTTCTAGTAGGCGAGAGCCGAAACATCGACATGTGAACATCTGGTTTTTAAATCATGAGTCAATTCTCCCTAGTATGATACAGTTGTTAGCCGGTATTGGTAACAGTAGAACAGAGATTTGGAGGGCAAAACCTGCTCATGGGAAATGCTCACAGAGCGCTATCTACCAGTACACATAGTATTATGCTGTTTCTAGTACGCGCGAGCCGAAACATCAGCATGTGAAATGTGTAATCGTGGGTAACTCTAAGTGTGTAGAGTACTGTGTAGTAACTAGTAGCCATGCCAAAGCATGCATTGAAACTCTTCGTGATTTAAAAAGCTCAAAGCAAGATTGACGAGGCCGCAAGGCTATGTCTTTCTAAATTCGAACAAATCGAAAGATTGTTCAAAGTACAATTAAACTGATTGATCCTGTCAGTTGCCATATGCTTGTCTGAAAGACTAAGCCATGCATGTGCAAGCGAAGCTTGAAAAAGTGGAACCGCGAATGGCTCATTAAATCAGTTACTATCTATTAGTTGATTTGCAAGCTAAATGAATAACTGCGGTAACCCTGCAGCTAATGCATGCTGATTGTCCGACACTGTCGGAGACTTTTACAAGACTACACCGGGTGATTTGCTAAGTACAGACACATCCCGTGATGAGTCCTAGTAACTGAAAGATCCCAGATAGCTTCGGCTTGGGGACGGAACTTCCGAATTTCTGACCTATCAACCTATGATGGTAGTGTAACGGACTACCATGGTTGTGACGGGTAACGGGGAATCAGGGTTCGATTCCGGAGAGGGAGCCTTAGAAACGGCTACCACATCCAAGGAAGGCAGCAGGCACGCAAATTACCCACTCTCCGCACGAGGAGGTAGTGACTAGAAATAATGATATGAACCTTTATGGTTTGTAATCAGAATGGAATGGACTTAAAAGCTCCATTGATGAACGAGTAGAGGGCAAGTCTGGTGCCAGCAGCCGCGGTAATACCAGCCTCTACAAGCGTATGCAATAGTTGCTGCGTTTAAAAAGCTCATAGTTGGATCTGTTTGAGTAGAACGGCAACATGGTCTTCAGTTAAATCTGTTGACTCGTTCCGCTCATCCTTCGCATCGAAGAAATAGTTTGCACTTAAATGTGACGAACTGTGGAAACGGTGTTTTCACCCTGAGAAAATTAGAGTGTTCAAAGCATCCTTTGGGATCGAATAATAAAGCATGGAATAATGGAGAATGACCCGCTACTCGATTGATGCCGGTTGGCTGAGTGCGGTAATGATTGAAAGGAACAGACGGGGGCATTTGTATTGCTACGTTAGAGGTGAAATTCTTGGATCGTGGCAAGACAAACTACTGCGAAAGCATTTGCCAAGAATGTTTTCATTAATCAAGAACGAAAGTCAGAGTATTGAAGAGGATTAGATACCCTCGTAATTCTGACCATAAACTATACCAACCTACAATTTGTCAAAGTCGATCTTGACTTGGCAAGAGATTAACCGGGAAACCAAAGTTTATTGGTTCCGGGGGAAGTATGGTTGCAAAATCGAAACTTAAAGGAATTGACGGAAGGGCACCACCAGGAGTGGAGCCTGCGGCTTAATTTGACTCAACACGGGAAAACTCACCCGGTCCAGACATCTTAAGGATTGACAGATTGAATATCTTTCATGATTATATGGGCGGTGGTGCATGGCCGTTCTTAGTTAGTGGAGTGATCTGTCTGGTTAATTCCGATAACGAACGAGATCTTCTCCATCAAAATAATGAAATTCACTATATGTGAATTCAAACACTTCTTAGAGGAACTATGCGGAATTAAATACCGCAGATGAAGTGAGGCTATAACAGGTCTGTGATGCCCTTAGATGTTCTGGACTGCACGCGCGCTACACTGTGTACTTTTAGATTGAGTACTCAGCCCTTGGTCCGAAATGGACTGGGCAATCAGAGAAAAGTACAGCGCTTCAAGGGGATCGTCTGTTGTAACTTGCAGACGTGAACCAGGAATTCCTGGTACTTATGAGTCACAACTCATAGGGATTACGTCCCTGCCCTTTGTACACACCGCCCGTCGCTACTACTGATTGGATAGTTAAGCAAGAATTGCAAATTCCTACTGTTGGGACTTCGGTCTCCGGCAACGGGATGAAGCGGATCGAGCTTAATTGTCTAGAGGAAGTAAAAGTCGTAACAAGGTTTCCGTAGGGGAACCTGCGGAAGGATCAGTGATTGATTCCTTCGGGCATGGCTGCTGGTAGAGGCCATGTCTGTAGTGCGCATGACGCTCTGTCGCTAGAGATTGCTTGGCAACCAATCTCGAATTATGTATCGAGCTCAAAAACTACTTGTGTGGATACATAGTTCAGCAGTCATGGCAAGGGACTGCTTAAAGGGAGACTAGTTAGCAAAAGCAGCCTAGCAGAACTGCAGCTATCTAGATCTCAGAAGCTGGGTTATAGAAGCCCAGCTATAGACTTGTGAATGAGAAAGGCCTAAAAGGTCCACAAGTTCGCGTGGTTAGAACCGACACGCAAAAAATCCCAGCGAGTGACAGAGCGTTGCGCTGTTCAGTGGGAAAGAGTTGAGCTACTCGGGGCGCCCACTGAACTTGCTCCGAGCCAAAGGCTCGAAAAAACCACAGCTTAGCCTCAGATCCTTTACATAGAAGGCTAGCTAAAATAAACTTACCTTGGACGAGGTAAAGTTTAGTCAGTTCTTAGGGGAGAGTAATCCACAGCTTCTCGCCCTCTGAACATTCTCCCAGATATGTAGGTCTGGGAGAGTCTCCTCCTGGTTCTTCGGAATCTGGAGGTAGACAAAGACAGTACGATACGATCTTGCATCGGGATGACTAACCGATAATGATCATAATCTGACAATTTTTCCGGCTTGAGGCACCGGAGTCAGATTAAAGACACATACTGAACTAAAGGCGTATGTGCAAAGCTTGTCGGAGTGTAGAGAGTCAGCTGAGTGACTCGTCACGTGGTGATGACAACAGCCATGTGCAAACACTCACAACTTTATCGTCTATGTGGAAAAGGTTGCTAACAGCGCTCTCTATGAGAGGCCCTCGCATATAACTATACGAGGAAAAGGCGATAGAGTTGTTTGAATGTGGGGCAGGTTCATCGACAAGCTAAGTTGATCACATTCTTGTTGTGGCATCCTACTAGAATTGGTCACGGTCTGCACCAACTCTCCCCAAGTTGGCCAGACTTAAAACTAGAAATAAGGTTTGCAGCTATGTGAACCTAGAAACTGTAAAGGAGTTGAAAGAACTTAAAGGAATTGAAAGAGGCCTTGAGGTATATCCTCTTGGTAAAGACCCACAAAAGCTCACAAAAGTGGCTTCGAAGGGCAAAACTGGTTCATCCAAAACAATTGGAGAGCTTAAAGCAGAACCAATTCGAATGAAACCACTATTGGTGAAACTTCATCATGAGAACGTCACAAGCTGATCACGCTCTATGATATGACTAGTATTATGTTGCTTCTAGTAGGCTAAGCGCAAGCCGAAACATCAACATGTGAAAGTCGTAGATTTTTGCAATCAAACTGTGGCTAGTACTGTGATGTTACTAGTAACCTGGTGTTCCGTCATATGGCCAAGAGAGCATTTGAAGGCGAAACTTTCTGCATGGGAAAGCTGCATCATGATCAAAATTTTATATCGAGTATTATGTTGACGTTAGTAGGCCTTGGCCGAAAACGCAGCATGTGAAAGGTATAGATAAAAGTTATTGTTGCAGTCAGTACTGTGTAGTTACTAGTAGCTGGATTTAAGCTCAAAATGAGACACTGTTGGTGAAACTTCATCATGAGAATGTCACAAGCTGATCAAGCTCTATGATATGACTAGTATTATGTTGCTTCTAGTAGGCTAAGCGCAAGCCGAAACATCAACATGTGAAAGTCGTAGAATTTTGCGATCAAATTGTGGCTAGTACTGTGATGTTACTAGTAACCCTTGTGTTACGTCATATGGCCAAGAGAGCATTTGAAGGCGAAAACTTCTGCATGGGGAAGCTGCATCATGAACAAAAGTTTATATCGAGTATTATGTTGACATTAGTAGGCCCTGGCCGAAAGCGCAGCATGTGAAAGGTATAGATAAAAGTTATCGTTGCAGTCAGTACTGTGTAGTTACTAGTAGCTGGATTTAAGCTCGAAATGAGACACTGTTGGTGAAAACTTCATCATGAGAACGTCACAAGCTGATCACGCTCCATGATATGACTAGTATTATGTTGCTTCTAGTAGGCTAAGCGCAAGCCGAAACATCAACATGTGAAAGTCGTAGAATTTTGCGATCAAATTGTGGCTAGTACTGTGATGTTACTAGTAACCTTGTGTTACGTCATATGGCCAAGAGAGCATTTGAAGGCGAAACTTCTGCATGGGGAAGCTGCATCATGAACAAAGTTTATATCGAGTATTATGTTGACGTTAGTAGGCCCTGGCCGAAAGCGCAGCATGTGAAAGGTATAGATAAAAGTTAGCGTTGCAGTCAGTACTGTGTAGTTACTAGTAGCTGGATTTAAGCTCGAAATGAGACACTGTTGGTGAAACTTCATCATGAGAACGTCACAAGCTGATCAC
>NW_027449860.1:0-10000 GCF_964194025.1 Convolutriloba macropyga
CGGGTGTAAAACTAGGTGCCTCTGTGCCAAAGTAGCGGCTTGCGTAGTGCATTATGCCTCCGGCTTGCGAAATGGTTATAAGCAATAACAACAGGACGCCGCGGGGTGTTCACTTAAAGGAGTAACGTTCTCTCAAGGGAGGGGATCTAAAAATCTTGATAAAACATTTATTCTATGCAAAATTTGTGCGCAAATTTTGCAAAGTAAAAAGCTGCACTGTAGCAAATTCTATGTGTGTAGCATTATTAGGGAAGTGTTGTTTGATGGCACCTCTCTACTTGATGCACCAAAGAACTACCTTGATGGCTCATGACCGCTGGTAATCTGTCGTCGCTAGTAGTTCGGAACTGAGAACAAATATGTTCGCAAATTACAACAATTATACAGCATATTGCTGAATAAAGCAGAACCGAATAATACTCAGTGACTTTACACCAAGACTGACTAATGTCTGGATTGTATCGTCCTACTCGAGTAAGGCGAAGAAAAGCTAGAAAGATACGCTTTTCACAAAGCAGGCTTAATGCATGCAAACCAAGGAGGAAGGAGTGATGCCCCTCCTTATAATAAGCAGAACCAAATAAAGAACAGACAGCATCATCTGTACAGTGACCAAGAAGAGGTGAAACTTCTGTATGTGAAAAGGCAATTTGAGCGAGATTTATTAGCAGACTAGTATTATGTTGTTTCTAGTAGGCGAAAGCCGAAACATCAACATGTGAAAATCTGATATTAAATCCTCAATCATTTTCCCTAGTATTATACAGCTATGAGTAACCTTAATTGGACACGGCAATTATTGCTGACCGGTGAAACTTTCGCATGGGAAAGACACACACTTCTTGACAAAGCAATAAGTATTATGCTGTTTCTAGTACGCGAAAGCAGAAACATCAGCATGTGAAAGTTGTGAAGTTGAAGAATTTTTGTGTTGAGTACGATGTTGTTACTAGTAACCATGTCGACAGCTGAGAACTGTTCTCTAACCAATAGAAGGTGAAACTTCTGTATGTGAAAAGGCAATTTGAGCGAGATTTCTTAGCAGACTAGTATTATGTTGTTTCTAGTAGGCGAAAGCCGAAACATCAACATGTGAAAATCTGATATTAAATCCTCAATCATTTTCCCTAGTATTATACAGCTACTAGTAGCCGTAATTGGTCAGGGAAACATTGTTGACCGGTGAAACTTCACATGGGAAAGACACACAAATTACTTGACAAAACAATAAGTATTATGCTGTTTCTAGTATGCGAAAGCAGAAACATCAGCATGTGAAAGTTGTGAAGTTGAAAAGTTTTTGTGTTGAGTACGGTGTTGTTACTAGTAACCATGTCGACAGCTGGAAAGCTGTTCTCTAACCAATAAAAGGTAAAACTTCTGTATCTGAAGAGGCGGCGTGATTGAGATTTTTAACAGACTAGTATTATGTTGTTTCTAGTAGGCGAGAGCCGAAACATCGACATGTGAACATCTGGTTTTTAAATCATGAGTCAATTCTCCCTAGTATGATACAGTTGTTAGCCGGTATTGGTAACAGTAGAACAGAGATTTGGAGGGCAAAACCTGCTCATGGGAAATGCTCACAGAGCGCTATCTACCAGTACACATAGTATTATGCTGTTTCTAGTACGCGCGAGCCGAAACATCAGCATGTGAAATGTGTAATCGTGGGTAACTCTAAGTGTGTAGAGTACTGTGTAGTAACTAGTAGCCATGCCAAAGCATGCATTGAAACTCTTCGTGATTTAAAAAGCTCAAAGCAAGATTGACGAGGCCGCAAGGCTATGTCTTTCTAAATTCGAACAAATCGAAAGATTGTTCAAAGTACAATTAAACTGATTGATCCTGTCAGTTGCCATATGCTTGTCTGAAAGACTAAGCCATGCATGTGCAAGCGAAGCTTGAAAAAGTGGAACCGCGAATGGCTCATTAAATCAGTTACTATCTATTAGTTGATTTGCAAGCTAAATGAATAACTGCGGTAACCCTGCAGCTAATGCATGCTGATTGTCCGACACTGTCGGAGACTTTTACAAGACTACACCGGGTGATTTGCTAAGTACAGACACATCCCGTGATGAGTCCTAGTAACTGAAAGATCCCAGATAGCTTCGGCTTGGGGACGGAACTTCCGAATTTCTGACCTATCAACCTATGATGGTAGTGTAACGGACTACCATGGTTGTGACGGGTAACGGGGAATCAGGGTTCGATTCCGGAGAGGGAGCCTTAGAAACGGCTACCACATCCAAGGAAGGCAGCAGGCACGCAAATTACCCACTCTCCGCACGAGGAGGTAGTGACTAGAAATAATGATATGAACCTTTATGGTTTGTAATCAGAATGGAATGGACTTAAAAGCTCCATTGATGAACGAGTAGAGGGCAAGTCTGGTGCCAGCAGCCGCGGTAATACCAGCCTCTACAAGCGTATGCAATAGTTGCTGCGTTTAAAAAGCTCATAGTTGGATCTGTTTGAGTAGAACGGCAACATGGTCTTCAGTTAAATCTGTTGACTCGTTCCGCTCATCCTTCGCATCGAAGAAATAGTTTGCACTTAAATGTGACGAACTGTGGAAACGGTGTTTTCACCCTGAGAAAATTAGAGTGTTCAAAGCATCCTTTGGGATCGAATAATAAAGCATGGAATAATGGAGAATGACCCGCTACTCGATTGATGCCGGTTGGCTGAGTGCGGTAATGATTGAAAGGAACAGACGGGGGCATTTGTATTGCTACGTTAGAGGTGAAATTCTTGGATCGTGGCAAGACAAACTACTGCGAAAGCATTTGCCAAGAATGTTTTCATTAATCAAGAACGAAAGTCAGAGTATTGAAGAGGATTAGATACCCTCGTAATTCTGACCATAAACTATACCAACCTACAATTTGTCAAAGTCGATCTTGACTTGGCAAGAGATTAACCGGGAAACCAAAGTTTATTGGTTCCGGGGGAAGTATGGTTGCAAAATCGAAACTTAAAGGAATTGACGGAAGGGCACCACCAGGAGTGGAGCCTGCGGCTTAATTTGACTCAACACGGGAAAACTCACCCGGTCCAGACATCTTAAGGATTGACAGATTGAATATCTTTCATGATTATATGGGCGGTGGTGCATGGCCGTTCTTAGTTAGTGGAGTGATCTGTCTGGTTAATTCCGATAACGAACGAGATCTTCTCCATCTAAATAATGAAATTCACTATATGTGAATTCAAACACTTCTTAGAGGAACTATGCGGAATTAAATACCGCAGATGAAGTGAGGCTATAACAGGTCTGTGATGCCCTTAGATGTTCTGGACTGCACGCGCGCTACACTGTGTACTTTTAGATTGAGTACTCAGCCCTTGGTCCGAAATGGACTGGGCAATCAGAGAAAAGTACAGCGCTTCAAGGGGATCGTCTGTTGTAACTTGCAGACGTGAACCAGGAATTCCTGGTACTTATGAGTCAACAACTCATAGGGATTACGTCCCTGCCCTTTGTACACACCGCCCGTCGCTACTACTGATTGGATAGTTAAGCAAGAATTGCAAATTCCTACTGTTGGGACTTCGGTCTCCGGCAACGGGATGAAGCGGATCGAGCTTAATTGTCTAGAGGAAGTAAAAGTCGTAACAAGGTTTCCGTAGGGGAACCTGCGGAAGGATCAGTGATTGATTCCTTCGGGCATGGCTGCTGGTAGAGGCCATGTCTGTAGTGCGCATGACGCTCTGTCGCTAGAGATTGCTTGGCAACCAATCTCGAATTATGTATCGAGCTCAAAAACTACTTGTGTGGATACATAGTTCAGCAGTCATGGCAAGGGACTGCTTAAAGGGAGACTAGTTAGCAAAAGCAGCCTAGCAGAACTGCAGCTATCTAGATCTCAGAAGCTGGGTTATAGAAGCCCAGCTATAGACTTGTGAATGAGAAAGGCCTAAAAAGGTCCACAAGTCGCGTGGTTAGAACCGACACGCAAAAATCCCAGCGAGTGACAGAGCGTTGCGCTGTTCAGTGGGAAAGAGTTGAGCTACTCGGGGCGCCCACTGAACTTGCTCCGAGCCAAAGGCTCGAAAAAACACAGCTTAGCCTCAGATCCTTTACATAGAAGGCTAGCTAAAATAAACTTACCTTGGACGAGGGTAAAGTTTAGTCAGTTCTTAGGGGAGAGTAATCCACAGCTTCTCGCCCTCTGAACATTCTCCCAGATATGTAGGTCTGGGAGAGTCTCCTCCTGTTCTTCGGAATCTGGAGGTAGACAAAGACAGTACGATACGATCTTGCATCGGGATGACTAACCGATAATGATCATAATCTGACAATTTTTCCGGCTTGAGGCACCGGAGTCAGATTAAAGACACATACTGAACTAAAGGCGTATGTGCAAAGCTTGTCGGAGTGTAGAGAGTCAAGCTGAGTTGACTCGTCACGTGGTGATGACAACAGCCATGTGCAAAACACTCACAACTTTATCGTCTATGTGGAAAAGGTTGCTAACAGCGCTCTCTATGAGAGGCCCTCGCATATAACTATACGAGGAAAAGGCGATAGAGTTGTTTGAATGTGGGGCAGGTTCATCGACAAGCTAAGTTGATCACATTCTTGTTGTGGCATCCTACTAGAATTGGTCACGGTCTGCACCAACTCTCCCCAAGTTGGCCAGACTTAAAACTAGAAATAAGGTTTGCAGCTATGTGAACCTAGAAACTGTAAAGGAGTTGAAAGAACTTAAAGGAATTGAAAGAGGCCTTGAGGTATATCCTCTTGGTAAAGACCCACAAAAGCTCACAAAAGTGGCTTCGAAGGGCAAAACTGGTTCATCCAAAACAATTGGAGAGCTTAAAGCAGAACCAATTCGAATGAAACACTATTGGTGAAACTTCATCATGAGAACGTCACAAGCTGATCACGCTCTATGATATGACTAGTATTATGTTGCTTCTAGTAGGCTAAGCGCAAGCCGAAACATCAACATGTGAAAGTCGTAGAATTTTGCAATCAAACTGTGGCTAGTACTGTGATGTTACTAGTAACCTGGTGTTCCGTCATATGGCCAAGAGAGCATTTGAAGGCGAAACTTCTGCATGGGAAAGCTGCATCATGATCAAAATTTTATATCGAGTATTATGTTGACGTTAGTAGGCCTTGGCCGAAAACGCAGCATGTGAAAGGTATAGATAAAAGTTATTGTTGCAGTCAGTACTGTGTAGTTACTAGTAGCTGGATTTAAGCTCAAAATGAGACACTGTTGGTGAAACTTCATCATGAGAATGTCACAAGCTGATCAAGCTCTATGATATGACTAGTATTATGTTGCTTCTAGTAGGCTAAGCGCAAGCCGAAACATCAACATGTGGTAGAATTTTGCAATCAAACTGTGGCTAGTACTGTGATGTTACTAGTAACCTTTTTCTTACGTCATATGGCCAAGAGAGCATTTGAAGGCGAAACTTCTGCATGGGGAAGCTGCATCATGAACAAAAGTTTATATCGAGTATTATGTTGGACGTTAGTAGGCCCCTGGCCGAAAAGCGCAGCATGTGAAAGGTATAGATAAAAAGTTATCGTTGCAGTCAGTACTGTGTAGTTACTAGTAGCTGGATTTAAGCTCGAAATGAGACACTGTTGGTGAAACTTCATCATGAGAACGTCACAAGCTGATCACGCTCCATGATATGACTAGTATTATGTTGCTTCTAGTAGGCTAAGCGCAAGCCGAAACATCAACATGTGAAAGTCGTAGAATTTTGCGATCAAATTGTGGCTAGTACTGTGATGTTACTAGTAACCTTGTGTTACGTCATATGGCCAAGAGAGCATTTGAAGGCGAAACTTCTGCATGGGGAAGCTGCATCATGAACAAAAGTTTATATCGAGTATTATGTTGACGTTAGTAGGCCCTGGCCGAAAGCGCAGCATGTGAAAGGTATAGATAAAAGTTAGCGTTGCAGTCAGTACTGTGTAGTTACTAGTAGCTGGATTTAAGCTCGAAATGAGACACTGTTGGTGAAACTTCATCATGAGAACGTCACAAGCTGATCACGCTCTATGATATGACTAGTATTATGTTGCTTCTAGTAGGCTAAGCGCAAGCCGAAACATCAACATGTGAAAGTCGTAGAATTTTGCAATCAAACTGTGGCTAGTACTGTGATGTTACTAGTAACCTTTTCTTACGTCATATGGCCAAGAGAGCATTTGAAGGCGAAACTTCTGCATGGGGAAGCTGCATCATGAACAAAAGTTTATATCGAGTATTATGTTGACGTTAGTAGGCCCTGGCCGAAAGCGCAGCATGTGAAAGGTATAGATAAAAGTTATCGTTGCAGTCAGTACTGTGTAGTTACTAGTAGCTGGATTTAAGCTCGAAGTGAGACACTGTTGGTGAAACTTCATCATGAGAACGTCACAAGCTGATCACGCTCTATGATATGACTAGTATTATGTTGCTTATAGTAGGCTAAGCGCAAGCCGAAACATCAACATGTGAAAGTCGTAGAATTTTGCGATCAAACTGTGGCTAGTACTTTGATGATGCTTGTAGCCAACCGAATTGGTTGAAAAGCCCAATAAGTAAGCTAACTTGGGAGAGCTTGTTGGAAACCAAATGCTACTAGATTGGTCCAAATACATCCTTCAACAGGGGATCACTTGGCTCGCTTTACGAAGAGGAGCACAGCTATATGTGTTAATTCGGTATGAATCGCAAGATTTGTTTACCGACCTCTCTAACGCAAAAGGCGGTCTCGGCTTCGGCTGTTGACTGCGTCCGATTCAGGGTTATATAACTCTCGATTGAACACATTGATGTTCTATTGTTGGTGCTTCCAATAAAATTGGAACACTTAAAGCAGAACCGATTCAAATAATAGCATTCTGATCAATGATTGCATTCCTTGATCAAGAACTGCTGGAGTCATTGTGATGGCGAATTTTCTTCATAAGAAAATTGCAAAGAGACGGAACTTAATGAGACTAGTATTATGTTGTTTCTAGTAAGCGGAAGCTGAAACAGCAACATGTGAAAATCAAGTTTTGTTCAATGATCTCGAGGCGATAAGTACTATGAAGCAACTAGTAGCCTAAGCATGACTCAGATTTGAGACAGTCAAAAAGACTGGCGAAACTTCTTCACATGAAAGTTACATAGAGAACTACAAATGTATACAGCGAGTATTATGTTGTTTCTAGTAGGCGAAAGCTGAAACATCAACATGTGAAAGTTGTCTGCAAACTGTAGAACGATATGTGATTAGTACTGTGCTGTTACTAGTAGCCAGTCTGACTGTAGAAGCCAAGACAAAGGGAAACTAATGCATCTGAAAAGGACAAGTTATGGAAAGGTATGCACGATAAGTATTATGTTGTTTCTAGTAAGCGGCAGCTGAAACATCAACATGTGAACGTCGTTGTGTACAGTAACCTAGAACTATATAGTCCTTAGTAACGTGCATTTACTAGTACCTGTAATTGGTATTCAGACTCAGGCAGTTTGGAATAGTTTGGCAAAGATGCACCAGAGAAAACTGGGATTTGATACAGAAATTGTTGAATACAAGTATTATGCTGCTTCTAGTAGGTTGAATCCGAAACATCAGCATGTGAAAATTGAAAACATTTCTGGTTCGAATTGTCACAAGTATTTGGTGATCTGAGTAGCCAAACTCACTACAACGCCAATTGAAGGCAAAAATTCTCAACGGGAAAAGCTATTCTCATTGAATGAGCTAACAAGACGAGTATTATGTTGCTTCTAGTAGGCGAAAGCCAAAACATCAACATGTGAAAGTCTTGCTGAACAAATTTAATGTTGTTGAGCTCAGTACCGTGTGAATTAGTAGCCATAATTGGCGAGCGAAAATTGAACTGGCGAAACTTCGTCTTTGGAAAATTGCAGATGCCGAGCACTTATTTTGCAACGAGTATTATGTTGACTGTAGTAAGCGAAAGCCGAAACAGCAACATGTGAAAGCTGTTGAAATTTGTGGTCATTTTGCAATAAGTACAAGGAGTGTAACTAGTAGCCAGGTCAAAATTTGGGATAAGAATGAGCAAAAATTCTGCATGAGAACAGTTGAAATTATGAAACTAAATTACAAAGACTAGTATTATGTTGTTTCGAGTACGCGAAAGCGGAAACATCAACATGTGAACGTTTGTAACGAAGTTTCGTTAATTTTCAGCCTAGTACTGAGCAAGAACGAGTAGCCTCATCTCCAATCCCACGCAAAATGTAGTGAAATATGTGAGTGAACCTTATTCACGGTGAGGGTTTCCCGAGGTCTGTATTGCAGCGAGTATTATGTTGCTTCTAGTAAGCGAAAGCTGAAACAACAACATTTGAAAGTTGGAATTAATGACTGAATGGAAACTTCGACCTGTGTTTGATAGTAGTAGCGAACAAAACTGCTGAATCGGTTTCTGTCTCATATTGGTCAGTGAACCAATTAAGAGACAATCAACTACATAACCTGAATTGGGCGAGAGAACCCCCTTAACTTAAGCATATCAGTAAGGGGAGGAAAAGAAATCAACTGAGAATCCCTTAGTAATGGCGAATGAACAGGGAAAAGCTCATCGGGAAGAGAAATGGCAACATTTCTCGGTGTCCGGTATGGTTTGATGCTAGACTGGTGAATTTGTCCTGATGTCTACTGGAAAGTAGCATCAAAGAAGGTGAAAATCCTGTAAAGGTCATTTTCGATACCAGTCATAATGGCTCATTCCTATGAGTAGAGTTGTTTGAAAGTGCAACTCGAAGCTGGAGATATGTCTCTCCAAAAGCTAATTATAAAGCGAGACCGATAGTAAACAAGTACCGTGAGGGAAAGTTGAAAAGCACTCTGAAGAGAGAGTGAAAAGTACGTGAAACTGTTGAAGGGGAACTGGAGTGAGCGTTACCATACTCAATGCCTTGATATTATATTCTCGGCTACCGAGTAGTGTAGTTGTCGTCTTTTGGCAAATCTTGTTAATGAATCGAGCAGAAGTTTTCCTCGGAATTCTTCTTGTTGATTCTAAACAAAATGAGATAAATTGATCTTGATTGCCTGTCTGACCTCAACTTCCTATTCAATGCTCTCTACAGCCCGTCTTGAAACACGGACCAAGGAGTGTGAGTTGCTTGCAAGTGTTGTCGCTCATTGAAAGCGCACACGCGAAATGAAAGTGAACAGTGTAATTTTTATGAATTGCACTACTTTGTGTGGTGAGGGCGCCGATTCGGTGTCCCGCAACCACGGACGGTTTTGCTCTTATTGCATGACTGATCCAGAGCAAGTAGCACACGACCCGAAAGATGGTGATCTATGCTTGGGCAGGGCGAAGCCACGGGAAACCATGGTGGAAGCCCGAAGCGGTTCTGACGTGCAAATCGATCGTCTGACCTGAGCATAGGGGCGAAAGACTAATCGAACCATCTAGTAGCTGGTTTCCTCCGAAGTTTCCCTCAGGATAGCAAAAGCTTGAGCAAGATTGAAAAATCTTCGCAAAGCAATTTCATCGGTTAAAGCGAATGATTAGAGGAATGGGGGAAAATTTTTCCTTCACCTATTCTCAAACTATAAATCGGTGAGATGTCCTTGTGACTTAATTGCACTTGGACTATGAATGCAAGCTTTTTGTGGGCCGCTTTTGGTAAGCAGAACCGGCGATGTGGGATGAACCAAAAGTTGGGTTAAGGCGCCTAACTACTTGCTCATGAGTCACCACAAAAGGTGTTGATTGATACTGACAGCAGGACGGTGGTCATGGAAGTTGAAATCCGCTAAGGAGTGTGTAACAACTCACCTGCCGAATCAATCAGCCCTGAAAATGGATGGCACTAGAGCTCGTGGCCTATACCCAACCATGAATATCAATATCTAACGCAAGTTAGATTAGAGAAAAAGAGCCTCACCAGCTCAAAAATGATATTCATGTGTAGGAGGACACATTGATTGCGCTAAAGTATGCACGCAAGTGTATGCGCGAAGCGATCAATGGAGCAGATCTTGGTGGAAGTAGCAAGTACTC
>NW_027449860.1:15000-20314 GCF_964194025.1 Convolutriloba macropyga
CTAGCTTGGGTTAGCTTGAGCTAGCTTGAGTTAGCTCGGGTTAGCTTGAGTTAGCTTGAGTTAGCTTTAGCTAGCTTGAGTTAGCTTGAGTTAGCTTGAGTTAGCTTGAGTTAGCTTTAGCTAGCTTGAGTTAGCTTGAACTAGCTTGAGTTAGCTTGAGCTAGCTTGAGTTAGCTTGAGTTAGCTTGAGTTAGCTTTAGCTAGCTTGAGTTAGCTTGAACTAGCTTTAGTTAGCTTGAGTTAGCTTGAGTTAGCTTGAGTTAGCTTGAGTTAGCTTGTCTTAGCTTTAGCTAGCTTGAGTTAGCTTGAACTAGCTTTAGCTACCTTGAGTTAGCTTGAGTTAGCTCGGGTTAGCTTGAGTTAGCTTGAGTTAGCTTGAGTTAGCTTTAGCTAGCTTGAGTTAGCTTGAGTTAGCTTGAGTTAGCTTGAACTAGCTTGAGTTAGCTTGAGTTAGCTTGAGTTAGCTTGAGTTAGCTTGAGTTAGCTTGAGTTAGCTTGTCTTAGCTTTAGCTAGCTTGAGTTAGCTTGAACTAGCTTTAGCTACCTTGAGTTAGCTTGAGTTAGCTCGGGTTAGCTTGAGTTAGCTTGAGTTAGCTTGAGTTAGCTTTAGCTAGCTTGAGTTAGCTTGAGTTAGCTTGAGTTAGCTTGAGTTAGCTTGAATTAGCTTGAGTTAGCTTGAGTTAGCTTTAGCTAGCTTGGGTTAGCTTGAGCTAGCTTGAGTTAGCTCGGGTTAGCTTGAGTTAGCTTGAGTTAGCTTTAGCTAGCTTGAGTTAGCTTGAGTTAGCTTGAGTTAGCTTGAGTTAGCTTTAGCTAGCTTGAGTTAGCTTGAACTAGCTTGAGTTAGCTTGAGCTAGCTTGAGTTAGCTTGAGTTAGCTTGAGTTAGCTTTAGCTAGCTTGAGTTAGCTTGAACTAGCTTTAGTTAGCTTGAGTTAGCTTGAGTTAGCTTGAGTTAGCTTGAGTTAGCTTGTCTTAGCTTTAGCTAGCTTGAGTTAGCTTGAACTAGCTTTAGCTACCTTGAGTTAGCTTGAGTTAGCTCGGGTTAGCTTGAGTTAGCTTGAGTTAGCTTGAGTTAGCTTTAGCTAGCTTGAGTTAGCTTGAGTTAGCTTGAGTTAGCTTGAACTAGCTTGAGTTAGCTTGAGTTAGCTTGAGTTAGCTTGAGTTAGCTTGAGTTAGCTTGAGTTAGCTTGTCTTAGCTTTAGCTAGCTTGAGTTAGCTTGAACTAGCTTTAGCTACCTTGAGTTAGCTTGAGTTAGCTCGGGTTAGCTTGAGTTAGCTTGAGTTAGCTTGAGTTAGCTTTAGCTAGCTTGAGTTAGCTTGAGTTAGCTTGAGTTAGCTTGAGTTAGCTTGAATTAGCTTGAGTTAGCTTGAGTTAGCTTTAGCTAGCTTGGGTTAGCTTGAGCTAGCTTGAGTTAGCTCGGGTTAGCTTGAGTTAGCTTGAGTTAGCTTTAGCTAGCTTGAGTTAGCTTGAGTTAGCTTGAGTTAGCTTGAGTTAGCTTTAGCTAGCTTGAGTTAGCTTGAACTAGCTTGAGTTAGCTTGAGCTAGCTTGAGTTAGCTTGAGTTAGCTTGAGTTAGCTTTAGCTAGCTTGAGTTAGCTTGAACTAGCTTGAGTTAGCTTGAGTTAGCTTGAGTTAGCTTGTCTTAGCTTTAGCTAGCTTGAGCTAGCTTGAACTAGCTTTAGCTACCTTGAGTTAGCTTGAGTTAGCTCGGGTTAGCTTGAGTTAGCTTGAGTTAGCTTGAGTTAGCTTTAGCTAGCTTGAGTTAGCTTGAGTTAGCTTGAGTTAGCTTGAACTAGCTTGAGTTAGCTTGAGTTAGCTTGAGTTAGCTTGAGTTAGCTTGAGTTAGCTTGTCTTAGCTTTAGCTAGCTTGAGTTAGCTTGAACTAGCTTTAGCTACCTTGAGTTAGCTTGAGTTAGCTCGGGTTAGCTTGAGTTAGCTTGAGTTAGCTTGAGTTAGCTTTAGCTAGCTTGAGTTAGCTTGAGTTAGCTTGAGTTAGCTTGAGTTAGCTTGAATTAGCTTGAGTTAGCTTGAGTTAGCTTTAGCTAGCTTGGGTTAGCTTGAGCTAGCTTGAGTTAGCTCGGGTTAGCTTGAGTTAGCTTGAGTTAGCTTTAGCTAGCTTGAGTTAGCTTGAGTTAGCTTGAGTTAGCTTGAGTTAGCTTTAGCTAGCTTGAGTTAGCTTGAACTAGCTTGAGTTAGCTTGAGCTAGCTTGAGTTAGCTTGAGTTAGCTTGAGTTAGCTTTAGCTAGCTTGAGTTAGCTTGAACTAGCTTGAGTTAGCTTGAGCTAGCTTGAGTTAGCTTGAGTTAGCTTGAGTTAGCTTTAGCTAGCTTGAGTTAGCTTGAACTAGCTTGAGTTAGCTTGAGTTAGCTTGAGTTAGCTTGAGTTAGCTTGTCTTAGCTTTAGCTAGCTTGAGCTAGCTTGAACTAGCTTTAGCTACCTTGAGTTAGCTTGAGTTAGCTCGGGTTAGCTTGAGTTAGCTTGAGTTAGCTTGAGTTAGCTTGAGCTAGCTTGAGTTAGCTTGAGTTAGCTTGAGTTAGCTTTAGCTAGCTTGAGTTAGCTTGAACTAGCTTGAGTTAGCTTGAGCTAGCTTGAGTTAGCTTGAGTTAGCTTGAGTTAGCTTTAGCTAGCTTGAGTTAGCTTGAACTAGCTTGAGTTAGCTTGAGTTAGCTTGAGTTAGCTTGAGTTAGCTTGTCTTAGCTTTAGCTAGCTTGAGCTAGCTTGAACTAGCTTTAGCTACCTTGAGTTAGCTTGAGTTAGCTCGGGTTAGCTTGAGTTAGCTTGAGTTAGCTTGAGTTAGCTTTAGCTAGCTTGAGTTAGCTTGAGTTAGCTTGAGTTAGCTTGAACTAGCTTGAGTTAGCTTGAGTTAGCTTGAGTTAGCTTGAGTTAGCTTGAGTTAGCTTGAGTTAGCTTGTCTTAGCTTTAGCTAGCTTGAGTTAGCTTGAACTAGCTTTAGCTACCTTGAGTTAGCTTGAGTTAGCTCGGGTTAGCTTGAGTTAGCTTGAGTTAGCTTGAGTTAGCTTTAGCTAGCTTGAGTTAGCTTGAGTTAGCTTGAGTTAGCTTGAGTTAGCTTGAATTAGCTTGAGTTAGCTTGAGTTAGCTTTAGCTAGCTTGGGTTAGCTTGAGCTAGCTTGAGTTAGCTCGGGTTAGCTTGAGTTAGCTTGAGTTAGCTTTAGCTAGCTTGAGTTAGCTTGAGTTAGCTTGAGTTAGCTTGAGTTAGCTTTAGCTAGCTTGAGTTAGCTTGAACTAGCTTGAGTTAGCTTGAGCTAGCTTGAGTTAGCTTGAGTTAGCTTGAGTTAGCTTTAGCTAGCTTGAGTTAGCTTGAACTAGCTTTAGTTAGCTTGAGTTAGCTTGAGTTAGCTTGAGTTAGCTTGAGTTAGCTTGTCTTAGCTTTAGCTAGCTTGAGTTAGCTTGAACTAGCTTTAGCTACCTTGAGTTAGCTTGAGTTAGCTCGGGTTAGCTTGAGTTAGCTTGAGTTAGCTTGAGTTAGCTTTAGCTAGCTTGAGTTAGCTTGAGTTAGCTTGAGTTAGCTTGAACTAGCTTGAGTTAGCTTGAGTTAGCTTGAGTTAGCTTGAGTTAGCTTGAGTTAGCTTGAGTTAGCTTGTCTTAGCTTTAGCTAGCTTGAGTTAGCTTGAACTAGCTTTAGCTACCTTGAGTTAGCTTGAGTTAGCTCGGGTTAGCTTGAGTTAGCTTGAGTTAGCTTGAGTTAGCTTTAGCTAGCTTGAGTTAGCTTGAGTTAGCTTGAGTTAGCTTGAGTTAGCTTGAATTAGCTTGAGTTAGCTTGAGTTAGCTTTAGCTAGCTTGGGTTAGCTTGAGCTAGCTTGAGTTAGCTCGGGTTAGCTTGAGTTAGCTTGAGTTAGCTTTAGCTAGCTTGAGTTAGCTTGAGTTAGCTTGAGTTAGCTTGAGTTAGCTTTAGCTAGCTTGAGTTAGCTTGAACTAGCTTGAGTTAGCTTGAGCTAGCTTGAGTTAGCTTGAGTTAGCTTGAGTTAGCTTTAGCTAGCTTGAGTTAGCTTGAACTAGCTTGAGTTAGCTTGAGTTAGCTTGAGTTAGCTTGTCTTAGCTTTAGCTAGCTTGAGCTAGCTTGAACTAGCTTTAGCTACCTTGAGTTAGCTTGAGTTAGCTCGGGTTAGCTTGAGTTAGCTTGAGTTAGCTTGAGTTAGCTTTAGCTAGCTTGAGTTAGCTTGAGTTAGCTTGAGTTAGCTTGAACTAGCTTGAGTTAGCTTGAGTTAGCTTGAGTTAGCTTGAGTTAGCTTGAGTTAGCTTGTCTTAGCTTTAGCTAGCTTGAGTTAGCTTGAACTAGCTTTAGCTACCTTGAGTTAGCTTGAGTTAGCTCGGGTTAGCTTGAGTTAGCTTGAGTTAGCTTGAGTTAGCTTTAGCTAGCTTGAGTTAGCTTGAGTTAGCTTGAGTTAGCTTGAGTTAGCTTGAATTAGCTTGAGTTAGCTTGAGTTAGCTTTAGCTAGCTTGGGTTAGCTTGAGCTAGCTTGAGTTAGCTCGGGTTAGCTTGAGTTAGCTTGAGTTAGCTTTAGCTAGCTTGAGTTAGCTTGAGTTAGCTTGAGTTAGCTTGAGTTAGCTTTAGCTAGCTTGAGTTAGCTTGAACTAGCTTGAGTTAGCTTGAGCTAGCTTGAGTTAGCTTGAGTTAGCTTGAGTTAGCTTTAGCTAGCTTGAGTTAGCTTGAACTAGCTTGAGTTAGCTTGAGCTAGCTTGAGTTAGCTTGAGTTAGCTTGAGTTAGCTTTAGCTAGCTTGAGTTAGCTTGAACTAGCTTGAGTTAGCTTGAGTTAGCTTGAGTTAGCTTGAGTTAGCTTGTCTTAGCTTTAGCTAGCTTGAGCTAGCTTGAACTAGCTTTAGCTACCTTGAGTTAGCTTGAGTTAGCTCGGGTTAGCTTGAGTTAGCTTGAGTTAGCTTGAGTTAGCTTGAGCTAGCTTGAGTTAGCTTGAGTTAGCTTGAGTTAGCTTTAGCTAGCTTGAGTTAGCTTGAACTAGCTTGAGTTAGCTTGAGCTAGCTTGAGTTAGCTTGAGTTAGCTTGAGTTAGCTTTAGCTAGCTTGAGTTAGCTTGAACTAGCTTGAGTTAGCTTGAGTTAGCTTGAGTTAGCTTGAGTTAGCTTGTCTTAGCTTTAGCTAGCTTGAGCTAGCTTGAACTAGCTTTAGCTACCTTGAGTTAGCTTGAGTTAGCTCGGGTTAGCTTGAGTTAGCTTGAGTTAGCTTGAGTTAGCTTTAGCTAGCTTGAGTTAGCTTGAGTTAGCTTGAGTTAGCTTGAACTAGCTTGAGTTAGCTTGAGTTAGCTTGAGTTAGCTTGAGTTAGCTTGAGTTAGCTTGAGTTAG
>NW_027449861.1:0-19373 GCF_964194025.1 Convolutriloba macropyga
CACATAGCTGCAAACCTTATTTCTAGTTTTAAGTCTGGCCAACTTGGGGAGAGTTGGTGCAGACCGTGACCAATTCTAGTAGGATGCCACAACAAGAATGTGATCAACTTAGCTTGTCGATGAACCTGCCCCACATTCAAACAACTCTATCGCCTTTTCCTCGTATAGTTATATGCGAGGGCCTCTCATAGAGAGCGCTGTTAGCAACCTTTTCCACATAGACGATAAAGTTGTGAGTGTTTTGCACATGGCTGTTGTCATCACCACGTGACGAGTCAACTCAGCTTGACTCTCTACACTCCGACAAGCTTTGCACATACGCCTTTAGTTCAGTATGTGTCTTTAATCTGACTCCGGTGCCTCAAGCCGGAAAAATTGTCAGATTATGATCATTATCGGTTAGTCATCCCGATGCAAGATCGTATCGTACTGTCTTTGTCTACCTCCAGATTCCGAAGAACAGGAGGAGACTCTCCCAGACCTACATATCTGGGAGAATGTTCAGAGGGCGAGAAGCTGTGGATTACTCTCCCCTAAGAACTGACTAAACTTTACCCTCGTCCAAGGTAAGTTTATTTTAGCTAGCCTTCTATGTAAAGGATCTGAGGCTAAGCTGTGTTTTTTCGAGCCTTTGGCTCGGAGCAAGTTCAGTGGGCGCCCCGAGTAGCTCAACTCTTTCCCACTGAACAGCGCAACGCTCTGTCACTCGCTGGGATTTTTGCGTGTCGGTTCTAACCACGCGACTTGTGGACCTTTTTAGGCCTTTCTCATTCACAAGTCTATAGCTGGGCTTCTATAACCCAGCTTCTGAGATCTAGATAGCTGCAGTTCTGCTAGGCTGCTTTTGCTAACTAGTCTCCCTTTAAGCAGTCCCTTGCCATGACTGCTGAACTATGTATCCACACAAGTAGTTTTTGAGCTCGATACATAATTCGAGATTGGTTGCCAAGCAATCTCTAGCGACAGAGCGTCATGCGCACTACAGACATGGCCTCTACCAGCAGCCATGCCCGAAGGAATCAATCACTGATCCTTCCGCAGGTTCCCCTACGGAAACCTTGTTACGACTTTTACTTCCTCTAGACAATTAAGCTCGATCCGCTTCATCCCGTTGCCGGAGACCGAAGTCCCAACAGTAGGAATTTGCAATTCTTGCTTAACTATCCAATCAGTAGTAGCGACGGGCGGTGTGTACAAAGGGCAGGGACGTAATCCCTATGAGTTGTTGACTCATAAGTACCAGGAATTCCTGGTTCACGTCTGCAAGTTACAACAGACGATCCCCTTGAAGCGCTGTACTTTTCTCTGATTGCCCAGTCCATTTCGGACCAAGGGCTGAGTACTCAATCTAAAAGTACACAGTGTAGCGCGCGTGCAGTCCAGAACATCTAAGGGCATCACAGACCTGTTATAGCCTCACTTCATCTGCGGTATTTAATTCCGCATAGTTCCTCTAAGAAGTGTTTGAATTCACATATAGTGAATTTCATTATTTAGATGGAGAAGATCTCGTTCGTTATCGGAATTAACCAGACAGATCACTCCACTAACTAAGAACGGCCATGCACCACCGCCCATATAATCATGAAAGATATTCAATCTGTCAATCCTTAAGATGTCTGGACCGGGTGAGTTTTCCCGTGTTGAGTCAAATTAAGCCGCAGGCTCCACTCCTGGTGGTGCCCTTCCGTCAATTCCTTTAAGTTTCGATTTTGCAACCATACTTCCCCCGGAACCAATAAACTTTGGTTTCCCGGTTAATCTCTTGCCAAGTCAAGATCGACTTTGACAAATTGTAGGTTGGTATAGTTTATGGTCAGAATTACGAGGGTATCTAATCCTCTTCAATACTCTGACTTTCGTTCTTGATTAATGAAAACATTCTTGGCAAATGCTTTCGCAGTAGTTTGTCTTGCCACGATCCAAGAATTTCACCTCTAACGTAGCAATACAAATGCCCCCGTCTGTTCCTTTCAATCATTACCGCACTCAGCCAACCGGCATCAATCGAGTAGCGGGTCATTCTCCATTATTCCATGCTTTATTATTCGATCCCAAAGGATGCTTTGAACACTCTAATTTTCTCAGGGTGAAAACACCGTTTCCACAGTTCGTCACATTTAAGTGCAAACTATTTCTTCGATGCGAAGGATGAGCGGAACGAGTCAACAGATTTAACTGAAGACCATGTTGCCGTTCTACTCAAACAGATCCAACTATGAGCTTTTTAAACGCAGCAACTATTGCATACGCTTGTAGAGGCTGGTATTACCGCGGCTGCTGGCACCAGACTTGCCCTCTACTCGTTCATCAATGGAGCTTTTAAGTCCATTCCATTCTGATTACAAACCATAAAGGTTCATATCATTATTTCTAGTCACTACCTCCTCGTGCGGAGAGTGGGTAATTTGCGTGCCTGCTGCCTTCCTTGGATGTGGTAGCCGTTTCTAAGGCTCCCTCTCCGGAATCGAACCCTGATTCCCCGTTACCCGTCACAACCATGGTAGTCCGTTACACTACCATCATAGGTTGATAGGTCAGAAATTCGGAAGTTCCGTCCCCAAGCCGAAGCTATCTGGGATCTTTCAGTTACTAGGACTCATCACGGGATGTGTCTGTACTTAGCAAATCACCCGGTGTAGTCTTGTAAAAGTCTCCGACAGTGTCGGACAATCAGCATGCATTAGCTGCAGGGTTACCGCAGTTATTCATTTAGCTTGCAAATCAACTAATAGATAGTAACTGATTTAATGAGCCATTCGCGGTTCCACTTTTTCAAGCTTCGCTTGCACATGCATGGCTTAGTCTTTCAGACAAGCATATGGCAACTGACAGGATCAATCAGTTTAATTGTACTTTGAACAATCTTTCGATTTGTTCGAATTTAGAAAGACATAGCCTTGCGGCCTCGTCAATCTTGCTTTGAGCTTTTTAAATCACGAAGAGTTTCAATGCATGCTTTGGCATGGCTACTAGTTACTACACAGTACTCTACACACTTAGAGTTACCCACGATTACACATTTCACATGCTGATGTTTCGGCTCGCGCGTACTAGAAACAGCATAATACTATGTGTACTGGTAGATAGCGCTCTGTGAGCATTTCCCATGAGCAGGTTTTGCCCTCCAAATCTCTGTTCTACTGTTACCAATACCGGCTAACAACTGTATCATACTAGGGAGAATTGACTCATGATTTAAAAACCAGATGTTCACATGTCGATGTTTCGGCTCTCGCCTACTAGAAACAACATAATACTAGTCTGTTAAAAATCTCAATCACGCCGCCTCTTCAGATACAGAAGTTTTACCTTTTATTGGTTAGAGAACAGCTTTCCAGCTGTCGACATGGTTACTAGTAACAACACCGTACTCAACACAAAAACTTTTCAACTTCACAACTTTCACATGCTGATGTTTCTGCTTTCGCATACTAGAAACAGCATAATACTTATTGTTTTGTCAAGTAATTTGTGTGTCTTTCCCATGTGAAGTTTCACCGGTCAACAATGTTTCCCTGACCAATTACGGCTACTAGTAGCTGTATAATACTAGGGAAAATGATTGAGGATTTAATATCAGATTTTCACATGTTGATGTTTCGGCTTTCGCCTACTAGAAACAACATAATACTAGTCTGCTAAGAAATCTCGCTCAAATTGCCTTTTCACATACAGAAGTTTCACCTTCTATTGGTTAGAGAACAGTTCTCAGCTGTCGACATGGTTACTAGTAACAACATCGTACTCAACACAAAAATTCTTCAACTTCACAACTTTCACATGCTGATGTTTCTGCTTTCGCGTACTAGAAACAGCATAATACTTATTGCTTTGTCAAGAAGTGTGTGTGTCTTTCCCATGCGAAAGTTTCACCGGTCAGCAATAATTGCCGTGTCCAATTAAGGTTACTCATAGCTGTATAATACTAGGGAAAATGATTGAGGATTTAATATCAGATTTTCACATGTTGATGTTTCGGCTTTCGCCTACTAGAAACAACATAATACTAGTCTGCTAATAAATCTCGCTCAAATTGCCTTTTCACATACAGAAGTTTCACCTCTTCTTGGTCACTGTACAGATGATGCTGTCTGTTCTTTATTTGGTTCTGCTTATTATAAGGAGGGGCATCACTCCTTCCTCCTTGGTTTGCATGCATTAAGCCTGCTTTGTGAAAAGCGTATCTTTCTAGCTTTTCTTCGCCTTACTCGAGTAGGACGATACAATCCAGACATTAGTCAGTCTTGGTGTAAAGTCACTGAGTATTATTCGGTTCTGCTTTATTCAGCAATATGCTGTATAATTGTTGTAATTTGCGAACATATTTGTTCTCAGTTCCGAACTACTAGCGACGACAGATTACCAGCGGTCATGAGCCATCAAGGTAGTTCTTTGGTGCATCAAGTAGAGAGGTGCCATCAAACAACACTTCCCTAATAATGCTACACACATAGAATTTGCTACAGTGCAGCTTTTTACTTTGCAAAATTTGCGCACAAATTTTGCATAGAATAAATGTTTTATCAAGATTTTTAGATCCCCTCCCTTGAGAGAACGTTACTCCTTTAAGTGAACACCCCGCGGCGTCCTGTTGTTATTGCTTATAACCATTTCGCAAGCCGGAGGCATAATGCACTACGCAAGCCGCTACTTTGGCACAGAGGCACCTAGTTTTTACACCCGGGACTTCAGGTGGCCCAGTTTTACACCCAGTACAGCGGTGCCAGTTGGTAACCCGGTGGATCCTCGGAGACCAGACATGATCATAGATCAAACCCGATGTATGCTACTCCTGAACGTATAGTATCTCCACTGTGCAATGAAATTATCGTTCGTTTCGGGCCTTCCTATACGTTCAGCAGACAATCGCTAGGAATTCACCTCGTGACCCGTGGTGACCACACTGGATTTCAAGTTTATTGATTTGGACAGACCTGTCATTTATTTTGCTTTTCAGCTTCAGTTCTGCTCGATCTAGCTTGCCTAAGGCTTGATCTCGCTTTGCTCACCCCTGTAGGAGCCTCTACTAGTACCACTCGGAGTAATGGGGAATCCACCAGACCTAATCGATGAATGCCATCAAACAACAAACATCATACCCGGCTTCATCAGGCATATTTTATTACTTCCGAGAGGTACTTTAGTATCAGATCTTTCTCCATGCCTCTTATGAGGACCCGTCAGACCTTTCGGTTTATCGTTTAGCTTCAGTCCTGCTCGATCTAGCTTTCCCAAGGCTCGATCTAGCTCTATTCGCCCCACTAGAGGGCTCTCTAAGACCCCTCGGTCTTAGTGTTAGCTCCGGTACTGCTCGGTCGTGCTTGCTGAAGGCCCGACCCAGCTTTAGTTAGATTCTCGTACTTTCTCTTGGCCTCTCTAGGAGGACCAGACAGACCTCTCGGTCTATCGTTTAGCTTCAGTCCTGCTCGATCTAGCTTGCCCAAGGCTTGATCAAGCTCTATTCGCCCCGCTAGAGGGCTCTCTAAGACCCCTCGGTCTTAGTGTTATCTTCTGTAATGCCTAACCAAGCTTACTACAGGCCTTGGTCAGGTCTTTATCGGTCACCGATTAGTAACAGACCAATCATAGGGCCTTCCACCCTATCCGGGTTGAGGTCTTTAGTCCAGCCATATTTTGACAAGACACCTCTCCCTAATAATGCCCCACACATAGAATTACTGTCCATGCAGTATTTAACTTGTGTTTTTTTCTAAAATTTGATTTTCACTTTTTGGAGGTTCATTTGCTCCTCTGACACTCTTTCAGCTTCAATCTTACTCGATCTAGCTTTCCCAAGGCTCGATCTAGCTCTATTCGCCCCACTAGAGGGCTCTCTAAGACACTTCGGTCTTAGTGTTAGCTCCGGTCTTGCTCAATCGTGCTTGCTGAAGGCGCGATCAAGCTTTAGTTAGCTTCTCGTACTTCCTCTTGGCCTCTCTAGGAGGACCAGACAGACCTCTCGGTCTATCGTTTAGCTTCAGTCCTGCTCGATCTAGCTTTCCCAAGGCTCGATCTAGCTCTATTCGCCCTGCTAGAGGGCTCTCTAAGACCCCTCGGTCTTAGTGTTAGCTCCGGTACAGCTCGGTCGTGCTTGCTGAAGGCCCGATCAAGCTTTAGTTAGATTCTCGTACTTTCTCTTGGCCTCTATAGGAGGACCAGACAGACCTCTCGGTCTATCGTTTAGCTTCAGTCCTGCTTGATCTAGCTTTCCCAAGGCTCGATCTAGCTCTATTCGCCCTGCTAGAGGGCTCTCTAAGACCCCTCGGTCTTAGTGTTAGCTCCGGTACAGCTCGGTCGTGCTTGCTGAAGGCCCGATCAAGCTTTAGTTAGCTTCTCGTACTTTCTCTTGGCCTCTCTAGGAGGACCAGACAGACCTCTCGGTCTATCGTTTAGCTTCAGTCCTGCTCGATCTAGCTTTCCCAAGGCTCGATCTAGATCTATTCGCCCTGCTAGAGGGCTCTCTAAGACCCCTCGGTCTTAGTGTTAGCTCCGGTACAGCTCGGTCGTGCTTGCTGAAGGCCTGATCAAGCTTTAGTTAGCTTCTCGTACTTTCTCTTGGCCTCTCTAGGAGGACCAGACAGACCTTTCGGTCTCTTGCTTAGCTTCAGTCCTGCTCGATCTAGCTTTCCCAAGGCTCGATCTAGCTCTATTCGCCCCGCTAGAGGGCTCTCTAAGACCCCTCGGTCTTAGTGTTAACTCCTGTAATGCCTAACCAAGCTTACTACAGGCCTTGGTCAGGTCTTTATCGGTCACCGATTAGTAACAGACCGATCATGGGGCCTTCCACCCTATCCGGGTTGAGGTCTTTAGTCCAGCCATATTTTGACAAGACACCTCCCCCTAATAATGCCCCACACATAGAAATACTGTCCATGCAGTATTTAACTTGTGTTTTTTCTAAAATTTGATTTTCACTTTTTGGAGGTTCATTTGCTCCTCTGACACTCTTTCAGCTTCAATCTTACTCGATCTAGCTTTCCCAAGGCTCGATCTAGCTCTATTCGCCCCACCAGAGGGCTCTCTAAGACACTTCGGTCTTAGTGTTAGCTCCGGTCTTGCTCAATCGTGCTTGCTGAAGGCGCGATCAAGCTTTAGTTAGCTTCTCGTACTTTCTCTTGGCCTCTCTAGGAGGACCAGACAGACCTCTCGGTCTATCGTTTAGCTTCAGTCCTGCTCGATCTAGCTTTCCCAAGGCTCGATCTAGCTCTATTCGCCCCGCTAGAGGGCTCTCTAAGACCCCTCGGTCTTAGTGTTAGCTCCGGTACAGCTCGGTCGTGCTTGCTGAAGGCCCGATCAAGCTTTAGTTGGCTTCTCGTACTTTCTCTTGGCCTCTCTAGGAGGACCAGACAGACCTCTCGGTCTCTTGCTTAGCTTCAGTCCTGCTCGATCTAGCTTGCCCAAGGCTTGATCAAGCTCTATTCGCCCCGCTAGAGGGCTCTCTAAGACCCCTCGGTCTTAGTGTTAGCTCCGGTACAGCTCGGTCGTGCTTGCTGAAGGCCCGATCAAGCTTTAGTTAGCTTCTCGTTTTTTCTCTTGGCCTCTCTAGGAGGACCAGACAGACCTCTCGGTCTATCGTTTAGCTTCAGTCCTGCTCGATCTAGCTTTCCCAAGGCTCGATCTAGCTCTATTCGCCCCGCTAGAGGGCTCTCTAAGACCCCTCGGTCTTAGTGTTAGCTCCGGTACAGCTCGGTCGTGCTTGCTGAAGGCCCGATCAAGCTTTAGTTGGCTTCTCGTACTTTCTCTTGGCCTCTCTAGGAGGACCAGACAGACCTCTCGGTCTATCCTTTAGCTTCAGTCCTGCTCGATCTAGCTTTCCCAAGGCTCGATCTAGCTCTATTCGCCCCGCTAGAGGGCTCTCTAAGACCCCTCGGTCTTAGTGTTATCTCCTGTAATGCCTAACCAAGCTTACTACAGGCCTTGGTCAGGTCTTTATCGGTCACCGATTAGTAACAGACCGATCATAGGGCCTTCCACCCTATCTGGGTTGAGGTCTTTAGTCCAGCCATATTTTGACAAGACACCTCCCCCTAATAATGCCCCACACATAGAATTACTGTTTATGCAGCTTTTCACTTGTGAAATTTTTAATTTTCGCAATTATTATAGAATAAGTGTTTGCGCAGCTTTTCATAGGTCGAGCTCTAGCTAGCTAGCTCAAGCTAGCTAGCTAGCTCAAGCTCAAGCTATCTAGCTCAAGCTCAAGCCAGCTAGCTCAAGCTCAAGCTAGCTAGCTAGCTCAAGCTCAAGCTAGCTAGCTAGCTCAAGCTCAAGCTAGCTAGCTCAAGCTCAAGCTAGCTAGCTCAAGCTCAAGCTAGCTAGCTAGCTCAAGCTCAAGCTCAAGCTAGCTAGCTCAAGCTCAAGCTCAAGCTAGCTAGCTAGCTCAAGCTCAAGCTAGCTAGCTAGCTCAAGCTCAAGCTAGCTAGCTAGCTCAAGCTCAAGCTAGCTAGCTCAAGCTCAAGCTCAAGCTCAAGCTAGCTAGCTAGCTCAAGCTAGCTAGCTAGCTCAAGCTCAAGCTAGCTAGCTAGCTCAAGTTCAAGCTAGCTAGCTAGCTCAAGCTCAAGCTAGCTAGCTAGCTCAAGCTCAAGCTAGCTAGCTCAAGCTCAAGCTAGCTAGCTCAAGCTCAAGCTAGCTAGCTAGCTCAAGCTCAAGCTCAAGCTAGCTAGCTCAAGCTCAAGCTCAAGCTAGCTAGCTAGCTCAAGCTCAAGCTAGCTAGCTAGCTCAAGCTCAAGCTCAAGCTAGCTAGCTAGCTCAAGTTCAAGCTAGCTAGCTAGCTCAAGCTCAAGCTAGCTAGCTCAAGCTCAAGCTAGCTAGCTCAAGCTCAAGCCAGCTAGCTCAAGCTCAAGCTCAAGCTAGCTAGCTAGCTCAAGCACAAGCTAGCTAGCTAGCTCAATCTCAAGCTAGCTAGCTCAAGCTCAAGCTAGCTAGCTCAAGCTCAAGCTAGCTAGCTAGCTCAAGCTCAAGCTCAAGCTAGCTAGCTCAAGCTCAAGCTCAAGCTAGCTAGCTAGCTCAAGCTCAAGCTAGCTAGCTAGCTCAAGCTCAAGCTCAAGCTAGCTAGCTCAAGCTCAAGCTCAAGCTAGCTAGCTAGCTCAAGCTCAAGCTGGCTAGCTAGCTCAAGCTCAAGCTAGCTAGCTAGCTCAAGCTCAAGCTAGCTAGCTCAAGCTCAAGCTCAAGCTCAAGCTAGCTAGCTAGCTCAAGCTAGCTAGCTAGCTCAAGCTCAAGCTAGCTAGCTAGCTCAAGTTCAAGCTAGCTAGCTAGCTCAAGCTCAAGCTAGCTAGCTAGCTCAAGCTCAAGCTAGCTAGCTCAAGCTCAAGCTAGCTAGCTCAAGCTCAAGCTAGCTAGCTAGCTCAAGCTCAAGCTCAAGCTAGCTAGCTCAAGCTCAAGCTCAAGCTAGCTAGCTAGCTCAAGCTCAAGCTAGCTAGCTAGCTCAAGCTCAAGCTAGCTAGCTAGCTCAAGTTCAAGCTAGCTAGCTAGCTCAAGCTCAAGCTAGCTAGCTCAAGCTCAAGCTAGCTAGCTCAAACTCAAGCTAGCTAGCTAGCTCAAGTTCAAGCTAGCTAGCTAGCTCAAGCTCAAGCTAGCTAGCTAGCTCAAGCTCAAGCTAGCTAGCTCAAGCTCAAGCTAGCTAGCTCAAGCTCCAGCTAGCTAGCTAGCTCAAGCTCAAGCTCAAGCTAGCTAGCTCAAGCTCAAGCTCAAGCTAGCTAGCTAGCTCAAGCTCAAGCTAGCTAGCTAGCTCAAGCTCAAGCTAGCTAGCTAGCTCAAGTTCAAGCTAGCTAGCTAGCTCAAGCTCAAGCTAGCTAGCTCAAGCTCAAGCTAGCTAGCTCAAGCTCAAGCCAGCTAGCTCAAGCTCAAGCTCAAGCTAGCTAGCTAGCTCAAGCACAAGCTTGCTAGCTAGCTCAAGCTCAAGCTAGCTAGCTCAAGCTCAAGCTAGCTAGCTCAAGCTCAAGCTAGCTAGCTCAAGCTCAAGCTCAAGCTAGCTAGCTAGCTCAAGCACAAGCTTGCTAGCTAGCTCAAGCTCAAGCTAGCTAGCTCAAGCTCAAGCTAGCTAGCTCAAGCTCAAGCTAGCTAGCTAGCTCAAGCTCAAGCTCAAGCTAGCTAGCTCAAGCTCAAGCTCAAGCTAGCTAGCTGGCTCAAGCTCAAGCTAGCTAGCTAGCTCAAGCTCAAGCTAGCTAGCTAGCTCAAGCTCAAGCTAGCTAGCTCAAGCTCAAGCTCAAGCTAGCTAGCTAGCTCAAGCTAGCTAGCTAGCTCAAGCTCAAGCTAGCTAGCTAGCTCAAGTCTCAAGCTAGCTAGCTAGCTCAAGCTCAAGCTAGCTAGCTAGCTCAAGCTCAAGCTAGCTAGCTCAAGCTCAAGCTAGCTAGCTCAAGCTCAAGCTAGCTAGCTAGCTCAAGCTCAAGCTCAAGCTAGCTAGCTCAAGCTCAAGCTCAAGCTAGCTAGCTAGCTCAAGCTCAAGCTAGCTAGCTAGCTCAAGCTCAAGCTAGCTAGCTAGCTCAAGTTCAAGCTAGCTAGCTAGCTCAAGCTCAAGCTAGCTAGCTCAAGCTCAAGCTAGCTAGCTCAAGCTCAAGCCAGCTAGCTCAAGCTCAAGCTCAAGCTAGCTAGCTAGCTCAAGCACAAGCTAGCTAGCTAGCTCAAGCTCAAGCTAGCTAGCTCAAGCTCAAGCTAGCTAGCTCAAGCTCAAGCTAGCTAGCTAGCTCAAGCTCAAGCTCAAGCTAGCTAGCTCAAGCTCAAGCTCAAGCTAGCTAGCTAGCTCAAGCTCAAGCTAGCTAGCTAGCTCAAGCTCAAGCTAGCTAGCTCAAGCTCAAGCTCAAGCTAGCTAGCTAGCTCAAGCTCAAGCTAGCTAGCTAGCTCAAGCTCAAGCTAGCTAGCTAGCTCAAGCTCAAGCTAGCTAGCTCAAGCTCAAGCTCAAGCTCAAGCTAGCTAGCTAGCTCAAGCTAGCTAGCTAGCTCAAGCTCAAGCTAGCTAGCTAGCTCAAGTTCAAGCTAGCTAGCTAGCTCAAGCTCAAGCTAGCTAGCTAGCTCAAGCTCAAGCTAGCTAGCTCAAGCTCAAGCTAGCTAGCTCAAGCTCAAGCTAGCTAGCTAGCTCAAGCTCAAGCTCAAGCTAGCTAGCTCAAGCTCAAGCTCAAGCTAGCTAGCTAGCTCAAGCTCAAGCTAGCTAGCTAGCTCAAGCTCAAGCTAGCTAGCTAGCTCAAGTTCAAGCTAGCTAGCTAGCTCAAGCTCAAGCTAGCTAGCTCAAGCTCAAGCTAGCTAGCTCAAACTCAAGCTAGCTAGCTAGCTCAAGTTCAAGCTAGCTAGCTAGCTCAAGCTCAAGCTAGCTAGCTAGCTCAAGCTCAAGCTAGCTAGCTCAAGCTCAAGCTAGCTAGCTCAAGCTCAAGCTAGCTAGCTAGCTCAAGCTCAAGCTCAAGCTAGCTAGCTCAAGCTCAAGCTCAAGCTAGCTAGCTAGCTCAAGCTCAAGCTAGCTAGCTAGCTCAAGCTCAAGCTAGCTAGCTAGCTCAAGTTCAAGCTAGCTAGCTAGCTCAAGCTCAAGCTAGCTAGCTCAAGCTCAAGCTAGCTAGCTCAAGCTCAAGCCAGCTAGCTCAAGCTCAAGCTCAAGCTAGCTAGCTAGCTCAAGCACAAGCTTGCTAGCTAGCTCAAGCTCAAGCTAGCTAGCTCAAGCTCAAGCTAGCTAGCTCAAGCTCAAGCTAGCTAGCTCAAGCTCAAGCTCAAGCTAGCTAGCTAGCTCAAGCACAAGCTTGCTAGCTAGCTCAAGCTCAAGCTAGCTAGCTCAAGCTCAAGCTAGCTAGCTCAAGCTCAAGCTAGCTAGCTAGCTCAAGCTCAAGCTCAAGCTAGCTAGCTCAAGCTCAAGCTCAAGCTAGCTAGCTAGCTCAAGCTCAAGCTAGCTAGCTAGCTCAAGCTCAAGCTAGCTAGCTAGCTCAAGCTCAAGCTAGCTAGCTCAAGCTCAAGCTCAAGCTAGCTAGCTAGCTCAAGCTAGCTAGCTAGCTCAAGCTCAAGCTAGCTAGCTAGCTCAAGTTCAAGCTAGCTAGCTAGCTCAAGCTCAAGCTAGCTAGCTAGCTCAAGCTCAAGCTATCTAGCTCAAGCTCAAGCTAGCTAGCTCAAGCTCAAGCTAGCTAGCTAGCTCAAGCTCAAGCTCAAGCTAGCTAGCTCAAGCTCAAGCTCAAGCTAGCTAGCTAGCTCAAGCTCAAGCTAGCTAGCTAGCTCAAGCTCAAGCTAGCTAGCTAGCTCAAGTTCAAGCTAGCTAGCTAGCTCAAGCTCAAGCTAGCTAGCTCAAGCTCAAGCTAGCTAGCTCAAGCTCAAGCCAGCTAGCTCAAGCTCAAGCTCAAGCTAGCTAGCTAGCTCAAGCTCAAGCTCAAGCTCAAGCTAGCTAGCTAGCTCAAGTTCAAGCTAGCTAGCTAGCTCAAGCTCAAGCTAGCTAGCTCAAGCTCAAGCTAGCTAGCTCAAGCTCAAGCCAGCTAGCTCAAGCTCAAGCTCAAGCTAGCTAGCTAGCTCAAGCTCAAGCTAGCTAGCTCAAGCTCAAGCTAGCTAGCTAGCTAGCTCAAGCTCAAGCTCAAGCTAGCTAGCTCAAGCTCAAGCTCAAGCTAGCTAGCTCAAGCTCAAGCTCAAGCTAGCTAGCTCAAGCTCAAGCTCAAGCTAGCTAGCTCAAGCCCAAGCTCAAGCTAGCTAGCTAGCTCAAGCTCAAGCTAGCTAGCTCAAGCTCAAGCTCAAGCTCAAGCTAGCTAGCTAGCTAGCTAGCTCAAGCTCAAGCTCAAGCTAGCTAGCTAGCTCAAGCTCAAGCTAGCTAGCTCAAGCTCAAGCTAGCTAGCTAGCTCAAGTTCAAGCTAGCTAGCTAGCTCAAGCTCAAGCTAGCTAGCTAGCTCAAGCTCAAGCTAGCTAGCTCAAGCTCAAGCTAGCTAGCTCAAGCTCAAGCTAGCTAGCTAGCTCAAGCTCAAGCTCAAGCTAGCTAGCTCAAGCTCAAGCTCAAGCTAGCTAGCTAGCTCAAGCTCAAGCTAGCTAGCTAGCTCAAGCTCAAGCTAGCTAGCTAGCTCAAGTTCAAGCTAGCTAGCTAGCTCAAGCTCAAGCTAGCTAGCTCAAGCTCAAGCTAGCTAGCTCAAACTCAAGCTAGCTAGCCAGCTCAAGTTCAAGCTAGCTAGCTAGCTCAAGCTCAAGCTAGCTAGCTAGCTCAAGCTCAAGCTAGCTAGCTCAAGCTCAAGCTAGCTAGCTCAAGCTCAAGCTAGCTAGCTAGCTCAAGCTCAAGCTCAAGCTAGCTAGCTCAAGCTCAAGCTCAAGCTAGCTAGCTAGCTCAAGCTCAAGCTAGCTAGCTAGCTCAAGCTCAAGCTAGCTAGCTAGCTCAAGTTCAAGCTAGCTAGCTAGGTCAAGCTCAAGCTAGCTAGCTCAAGCTCAAGCTAGCTAGCTCAAGCTCAAGCCAGCTAGCTCAAGCTCAAGCTCAAGCTAGCTAGCTAGCTCAAGCACAAGCTTGCTAGCTAGCTCAAGCTCAAGCTAGCTAGCTCAAGCTCAAGCTAGCTAGCTCAAGCTCAAGCTAGCTAGCTCAAGCTCAAGCTCAAGCTAGCTAGCTAGCTCAAGCACAAGCTTGCTAGCTAGCTCAAGCTCAAGCTAGCTAGCTCAAGCTCAAGCTAGCTAGCTCAAGCTCAAGCTAGCTAGCTAGCTCAAGCTCAAGCTCAAGCTAGCTAGCTCAAGCTCAAGCTCAAGCTAGCTAGCTAGCTCAAGCTCAAGCTAGCTAGCTAGCTCAAGCTCAAGCTAGCTAGCTAGCTCAAGCTCAAGCTAGCTAGCTCAAGCTCAAGCTCAAGCTAGCTAGCTAGCTCAAGCTAGCTAGCTAGCTCAAGCTCAAGCTAGCTAGCTAGCTCAAGTTCAAGCTAGCTAGCTAGCTCAAGCTCAAGCTAGCTAGCTAGCTCAAGCTCAAGCTAGCTAGCTCAAGCTCAAGCTAGCTAGCTCAAGCTCAAGCTAGCTAGCTAGCTCAAGCTCAAGCTCAAGCTAGCTAGCTCAAGCTCAAGCTCAAGCTAGCTAGCTAGCTCAAGCTCAAGCTAGCTAGCTAGCTCAAGCTCAAGCTAGCTAGCTAGCTCAAGTTCAAGCTAGCTAGCTAGCTCAAGCTCAAGCTAGCTAGCTCAAGCTCAAGCTAGCTAGCTCAAGCTCAAGCCAGCTAGCTCAAGCTCAAGCTCAAGCTAGCTAGCTAGCTCAAGCTCAAGCTCAAGCTAGCTAGCTAGCTCAAGTTCAAGCTAGCTAGCTAGCTCAAGCTCAAGCTAGCTAGCTCAAGCTCAAGCTAGCTAGCTCAAGCTCAAGCCAGCTAGCTCAAGCTCAATCTCAAGCTAGCTAGCTAGCTCAAGCTCAAGCTAGCTAGCTCAAGCTCAAGCTAGCTAGCTAGCTAGCTCAAGCTCAAGCTCAAGCTAGCTAGCTCAAGCTCAAGCTCAAGCTAGCTAGCTCAAGCTCAAGCTCAAGCTAGCTAGCTCAAGCTCAAGCTCAAGCTAGCTAGCTCAAGCTCAAGCTCAAGCTAGCTAGCTAGCTCAAGCTCAAGCTAGCTAGCTCAAGCTCAAGCTCAAGCTCAAGCTAGCTAGCTAGCTAGCTCAAGCTCAAGCTCAAGCTAGCTAGCTAGCTCAAGCTCAAGCTAGCTAGCTCAAGCTCAAGCCAGCTAGCTCAAGCTCAAGCTCAAGCTAGCTAGCTAGCTCAAGCTCAAGCTAGCTAGCTCAAGCTCAAGCCAGCTAGCTCAAGCTCAAGCTCAAGCTCAAGCTAGCTAGCTAGCTCAAGCTCAAGCTAGATAGCTAGCTCAAGCTAGCTAGCTAGCTCAAGCTCAAGCTCAAGCTAGCTAGCTAGCTAGCTCAAGCTCAAGCTAGCTAGCTCAAGCTCAAGCCAGCTAGCTCAAGCTCAAGCTCAAGCTAGCTAGCTAGCTCAAGCTCAAGCTAGCTAGCTCAAGCTCAAGCTCAAGCGAGCTAGCTAGCTCAAGCTCAAGCTAGCTAGCTAGCTCAAGCTCAAGCTAGCTAACTCAAGCTAACTCAGCTAGCTCAAGCTAACTCAAGCTAGCTAAAGCTAACTCAAGCTAACTCAAGCTAACTCAAGCTAACTCAAGCTAGCTAAAGCTAACTCAAGCTAACTCAAGCTAACCCGAGCTAACTCAAGCTAGCTCAAGCTAACCCAAGCTAGCTAAAGCTAACTCAAGCTAACTCAAGCTAATTCAAGCTAACTCAAGCTAACTCAAGCTAACTCAAGCTAACTCAAGCTAGCTAAAGCTAACTCAAGCTAACTCAAGCTAACTCAAGCTAACCCGAGCTAACTCAAGCTAACTGAAGGTAGCTAAAGCTAGTTCAAGCTAACTCAAGCTAGCTAAAGCTAAGACAAGCTAACTCAAGCTAACTCAAGCTAACTCAAGCTAACTCAAGCTAACTCAAGCTAGTTCAAGCTAACTCAAGCTAACTCAAGCTAACTCAAGCTAGCTAAAGCTAACTCAAGCTAACTCAAGCTAACTCAAGCTAACCCGAGCTAACTCAAGCTAACTCAAGGTAGCTAAAGCTAGTTCAAGCTAACTCAAGCTAGCTAAAGCTAAGACAAGCTAACTCAAGCTAACTCAAGCTAACTCAAGCTAACTCAAGCTAACTCAAGCTAGTTCAAGCTAACTCAAGCTAGCTAAAGCTAACTCAAGCTAACTCAAGCTAACTCAAGCTAGCTCAAGCTAACTCAAGCTAGTTCAAGCTAACTCAAGCTAGCTAAAGCTAACTCAAGCTAACTCAAGCTAACTCAAGCTAACTCAAGCTAGCTAAAGCTAACTCAAGCTAACTCAAGCTAACCCGAGCTAACTCAAGCTAGCTCAAGCTAACCCAAGCTAGCTAAAGCTAACTCAAGCTAACTCAAGCTAATTCAAGCTAACTCAAGCTAACTCAAGCTAACTCAAGCTAACTCAAGCTAGCTAAAGCTAACTCAAGCTAACTCAAGCTAACTCAAGCTAACCCGAGCTAACTCAAGCTAACTCAAGGTAGCTAAAGCTAGTTCAAGCTAACTCAAGCTAGCTAAAGCTAAGACAAGCTAACTCAAGCTAACTCAAGCTAACTCAAGCTAACTCAAGCTAACTCAAGCTAACTCAAGCTAGCTAAAGCTAACTCAAGCTAACTCAAGCTAACTCAAGCTAACCCGAGCTAACTCAAGCTAACTCAAGGTAGCTAAAGCTAGTTCAAGCTAACTCAAGCTAGCTAAAGCTAAGACAAGCTAACTCAAGCTAACTCAAGCTAACTCAAGCTAACTCAAGCTAACTAAAGCTAGTTCAAGCTAACTCAAGCTAGCTAAAGCTAACTCAAGCTAACTCAAGCTAACTCAAGCTAGCTCAAGCTAACTCAAGCTAGTTCAAGCTAACTCAAGCTAGCTAAAGCTAACTCAAGCTAACTCAAGCTAACTCAAGCTAACTCAAGCTAGCTAAAGCTAACTCAAGCTAACTCAAGCTAACCCGAGCTAACTCAAGCTAGCTCAAGCTAACCCAAGCTAGCTAAAGCTAACTCAAGCTAACTCAAGCTAATTCAAGCTAACTCAAGCTAACTCAAGCTAACTCAAGCTAACTCAAGCTAGCTAAAGCTAACTCAAGCTAACTCAAGCTAACTCAAGCTAACCCGAGCTAACTCAAGCTAACTCAAGGTAGCTAAAGCTAGTTCAAGCTAACTCAAGCTAGCTAAAGCTAAGACAAGCTAACTCAAGCTAACTCAAGCTAACTCAAGCTAACTCAAGCTAACTCAAGCTAACTCAAGCTAGTTCAAGCTAACTCAAGCTAACTCAAGCTAACTCAAGCTAGCTAAAGCTAACTCAAGCTAACTCAAGCTAACTCAAGCTAACCCGAGCTAACTCAAGCTAACTCAAGGTAGCTAAAGCTAGTTCAAGCTAGCTCAAGCTAGCTAAAGCTAAGACAAGCTAACTCAAGCTAACTCAAGCTAACTCAAGCTAACTCAAGCTAGTTCAAGCTAACTCAAGCTAGCTAAAGCTAACTCAAGCTAACTCAAGCTAACTCAAGCTAGCTCAAGCTAACTCAAGCTAGTTCAAGCTAACTCAAGCTAGCTAAAGCTAACTCAAGCTAACTCAAGCTAACTCAAGCTAGCTCAAGCTAACTCAAGCTAACTCAAGCTAACTCAAGCTAACCCGAGCTAACTCAAGCTAACTCAAGGTAGCTAAAGCTAGTTCAAGCTAGCTCAAGCTAGCTAAAGCTAAGACAAGCTAACTCAAGCTAACTCAAGCTAACTCAAGCTAACTCAAGCTAGTTCAAGCTAACTCAAGCTAGCTAAAGCTAACTCAAGCTAACTCAAGCTAACTCAAGCTAGCTCAAGCTAACTCAAGCTAGTTCAAGCTAACTCAAGCTAGCTAAAGCTAACTCAAGCTAACTCAAGCTAACTCAAGCTAGCTCAAGCTAACTCAAGCTAGTTCAAGCTAACTCAAGCTAGCTAAAGCTAACTCAAGCTAACTCAAGCTAACTCAAGCTAACTCAAGCTAGCTAAAGCTAACTCAAGCTAACTCAAGCTAACCCGAGCTAACTCAAGCTAGCTCAAGCTAACCCAAGCTAGCTAAAGCTAACTCAAGCTAACTCAAGCTAATTCAAGCTAACTCAAGCTAACTCAAGCTAACTCAAGCTAACTCAAGCTAGCTAAAGCTAACTCAAGCTAACTCAAGCTAACTCAAGCTAACCCGAGCTAACTCAAGCTAACTCAAGGTAGCTAAAGCTAGTTCAAGCTAACTCAAGCTAGCTAAAGCTAAGACAAGCTAACTCAAGCTAACTCAAGCTAACTCAAGCTAACTCAAGCTAACTCAAGCTAGTTCAAGCTAACTCAAGCTAACTCAAGCTAACTCAAGCTAGCTAAAGCTAACTCAAGCTAACTCAAGCTAACTCAAGCTAACCCGAGCTAACTCAAGCTAACTCAAGGTAGCTAAAGCTAGTTCAAGCTAGCTCAAGCTAGCTAAAGCTAAGACAAGCTAACTCAAGCTAACTCAAGCTAACTCAAGCTAGTTCAAGCTAACTCAAGCTAGCTAAAGCTAACTCAAGCTAACTCAAGCTAACTCAAGCTAGCTCAAGCTAACTCAAGCTAGTTCAAGCTAACTCAAGCTAGCTAAAGCTAACTCAAGCTAACTCAAGCTAACTCAAGCTAACTCAAGCTAGCTAAAGCTAACTCAAGCTAACTCAAGCTAACCCGAGCTAACTCAAGCTAGCTCAAGCTAACCCAAGCTAGCTAAAGCTAACTCAAGCTAACTCAAGCTAATTCAAGCTAACTCAAGCTAACTCAAGCTAACTCAAGCTAACTCAAGCTAGCTAAAGCTAACTCAAGCTAACTCAAGCTAACTCAAGCTAACCCGAGCTAACTCAAGCTAACTCAAGGTAGCTAAAGCTAGTTCAAGCTAACTCAAGCTAGCTAAAGCTAAGACAAGCTAACTCAAGCTAACTCAAGCTAACTCAAGCTAACTCAAGCTAACTCAAGCTAGTTCAAGCTAACTTAATGAAGTTAACCCAAGCTAACTTGGGTTAATGAAGTCAAACTCAAGCTAACCCGAGCTAACTCAAGCTAACTCAAGCTAATTCAAGCTAACTCAAGCTAACTCAAGCTAATTCAAGCTAACTCAAGCTAATTCAAGCTAACTCAAGCTAGCTCAAGCTAACTCAAGCTAACCCAAGCTAACTTAAGCTAGCTTAAGCTAATTAAAGCTAATTAAAGCTAACTCAAGCTAACCCAAGCTAACTTAAGCTAGCTCTAGCTGGCTGCCACTGTTAGGCCATTTGGGAGCGCTTTTCTCGCACTCTGATTGGCTGCCACTGTTAGGCCATTTGGGAGCGCTTTTCTCGCACTCTGATTGGCTGCCACTGTTAGGCCATTTGGGAGCGCTTTTCTCGCACTCTGATTGGCTGCCACTGTTAGGCCATTTGGGAGCGCTTTTCTCGCACTCTGATTGGCTGCCACTGTTAGGCCATTTGGGAGCGCTTTTCTCGCACTCTGATTGGCTGCCACTGTTAGGCCATTTGGGAGCGCTTTTCTCGCACTCTGATTGGCTGCCACTGTTAGGCCATTTGGGAGCGCTTTTCTCGCACTCTGATTGGCTGCCACTGTTAGGCCATTTGGGAGCGCTTTTCTCGCACTCTGATTGGCTGCCACTGTTAGGCCATTTGGGAGCGCTTTTCTCGCACTCTGATTGGCTGCCACTGTTAGGCCATTTGGGAGCGCTTTTCTCGCACTCTGATTGGCTGCCACTGTTAGGCCATTTGGGAGCGCTTTTCTCGCACTCTGATTGGCTGCCACTGTTAGGCCATTTGGGAGCGCTTTTCTCGCACTCTGATTGGCTGCCACTGTTAGGCCATTTGGGAGCGCTTTTCTCGCACTCTGATTGGCTGCCACTGTTAGGCCATTTGGGAGCGCTTTTCTCGCACTCTGATTGGCTGCCACTGTT